>NC_092862.1:42873801-43057218 GCF_032062135.1 Pyxicephalus adspersus | reverse complement strand
CAGTGACTTTTAATGCAAGCTCGCCAGTGTAAAGCTGCCGGAGATGCGCGGCTCCGGCCGCGAGCTTTTTCAGTTGCTGAATAGCGCGACGGCGTACGATTTCGGATCGCGAATACGAATGCGCGATCGATCATCCGATTCTGCTTGATGAATTAGGGCCAGTGTCTCCCTGAGGCCTAGTAAACAACAAAATAACCACAAAGCACCAAAACACCAAAAGTAAAGCAACCTATCTTAATAGCAGATATAAACAGGAACTCAGGATGGCACAACACTCCTGCTCTTCACACCCCAGCAGTGAATATCAACCACATAACATGAAGTGTGAGGCCAGACTAAATGGAGGAGCAGTAATGACCACCAGCTGAAGCTGATACAAGGGGAGTGGTCATTACAAACAACAACACAGAAACAAGTAAAAACAAAGAGACTTTCAGATAACCTCACATGCAGCTTGTCTGACAGATCCTCAAACTTCAGTCACGGAAGGGACCGTGACAGACAGATTGGGTACAATTTATTAAAGCACTCCAAGATTGGAGACAATAAAATATCAAAGGAGAACCTGGGTGATCCAGCAAACCTAGACAAAAGTAATGCAAATGTTTAGTAGTGGTGCACAAGGGGGTTAACAAATACTGAGGGCACAATGTTCTTACTTTTGTCACACACAGGTATATAATTGGACCATTTTTTCAATAAATACATGAACAAATATAATAAATATATAACAAATATAATAATTTCATTTACTTTTCAGTATTTAGGATTTGTTTGAAAAAGCAGGCGATGTTTAGGTCACATTCATGTAAAAAAAGGCAATATATATATATATATATATATATATATATATAGTTATATCTGAAGTATCTCCTTACTCTTATGCTCCAGAGCAAGGAGTTTTGTTGTAACTATGTAACAAAGCTTTTCAAGTTTTATAAAGAAAACGTGTTTGAATCATTACAAATCAGTAGAGCACAAGAACATCAGTCAGCTGCAGGAGACAATAGGATTTTTAAGCAATGATGAAATCTGAAGATCTGGAGACTTGGCTTAGAATGACACATAACTCATTTACAGCCAGTATACAGTTATGGAACTTTTCTTTTTTAACAAAGAAATCTGTTTAAATTAGGGGATTACAATTACTATTTAAAAGGCATAGTGGTGCTGTATATGGTTCATTGATTGTCAGGATTAAAAAAAATAAAATTATAAAATGTGTTTAATTATTTTTTCAAACTAGCTAAAGAAATATTGCAGATGCTATTATTTATTATTTGACATTGTCTTGTAAACTTGCTGTTTACAGATATCCTTATCATAAGCACAAAATTAACACAAAATCAATTATCATATAGTAATGTTCTAGGATTCATTATCAGCCTGCCTGCCTGAACAAATATCTTGGGCCAGTCATAGCATAGGAGAATGGTAAAATGACAGAGGCAGAAAAGTGAGGGTGTGTGTGGGAGGGAGTAGGTTGTTGGAAAGCTGGAGCTGGTTAGATTCTGGAGGGTGACATGGAAGGTGCTGGGCAGAGGAAACTAAAGGTTCTCAGTAGGTGCCTTTACAGAAACAGTTGTGAAAGCAGAAAGTTAGAGACCATCATCTAGGTGAGTTAATTAGGCTTATTATTCCCCCAACCCCATCTGCTTATCACAATGAATTTGGTAGGTAATATTAAGGTATTCATCTTTTAGTTAGAGTGTGGCACGTTGATGGTGGCTATCTTGGAGCTATTGATAGAAGGGATAAATGCACAGGAGTCGGAGGTCTCTGTAACAATTTAGTGGTGATCAGGGCACGCTAATTCTCTTATAGAGGCAGGTATGGTGATTTCCTGAACTTTCTTTGTACCTTCATAGAAGCATCACCATACTAAGAGCGAACTTGGTGGTGCCATTGTCCGGTAGAAGATAATTTTTTTTTGTTTTTATTGTTAGGTAGTATAGTAAGTCCTCCTACAGACTCAACAAATTGGGTTTTACAAGGAAAGAGTGCCTCCGGGCGCAGGTGTTCCAGGTTTTTTTTCCTAAAAAGTGGTTCCAGCTGGGCTTTTCACAGCTGCGCTGACACTGCATTGCCTTGAATGTGGGTTGCTTATAAAAAGTGCTAATCAAGCCCTGCTACTAGCCTTATGCTATGTTGAAATACATTTTAGTTGTTTTTTTTTATTTTAGGGTTTAATATTTGTTTATTTTGAAAGAAGTATGTTTTAAATATTGGCCTCTTTCGGACCTTTTTTAATTTCAGGGTCTGCACCAAAGCATGACATATTTATTCCCTCTCTTATCATATTTGGCATTAAATTTAGGCAATGCTCATTTGTAAAAACATCAGACAGGCTGATATTTCAAAGGACAAAGCAGGGGTTGGACTGCACCACCTAATTTCAGAGCACATCTGTCTTTCTATTTCAGAATAGCCAAGCTATACTGAAACAGACACTGGATTGGCTTACAAAGCCTTCCTTTTCTTCCTCCTCCAAGGTGCATAATAGCCAGTTGTCTGCAACTACTGTGCCCCTTTTCTCCTTTTGGAGGAATTATTTGATTACAATATCACTGATTTGCTGACAGTGCCAGGATCATAAAGTAAGGGGATAGCAAGCAGAGAGCAGCAAGACGCAGGGATAAAGCTGCCAAGTAGTCTTCAGAAATGAAGACGGGGTAGATGCTAAGGTGACAGACAATCTTTGGGTGCCACTGATTAGAGAGAAGACAGTGTACTGATGTAATTCTCTAATTAATCAAATGATTTCCTGAATTAAAATTGTATCTCACTATTAGCTGGTCTGGTCACTAGTGGTCTCTGTAGCTTAAAACTAATCTAAAAGTGTAAGAAAAAAACAGTATCCAAATTGTTTCAGGAGCTCACCTAGCTAGCCTAGCTAGGGAAATATTTGTGATTTTCAATTTGGTATTTATCTTTTCAGGAACTGGAATACTTTGGGTTGTGTTTGCCCTGAGCTATGAGTTATCAATGGCACTGTGAGCTTTTTAAGGTTCAGAATCCCACTGCTTTCATGTTAAGTGGTCTTTGAGTTCTTATGTTCATGACCTGTCTCTAGATTGTTCTTCTGATTGTCACTTAGACCTCCTATCTCCTGTCCCCAAGCATGGGTTGCTTCCCTGACTTGCTTCTGCCAATTGGTTTGTACCACACTGCTCACAGACCACTGACCCTGGCAATCGACTTTACATCATCCTTGCCTTCTGTTTCTGTATTTTTACTGACCTAATAATTAAGCTACTAATAATTTGCCTTGTCCACTGTCAGCGGGCTACTGTTCCTGTAAATATGCTATTGATAAATCACTGGGAAATAATAAACCTATTGTAAGTTTTTTGCATTCCTAATAAGGAACTCTGGAGCTTGTTACAAATGTGTTATATGTGTGATTACTCCAACTTTCATTGTCCAACTCACATATCAATAAAAAACAGAAAACAGTCATATAAAACTAATGAGTAAATATAAGAAGGATATGTTATAATTGTTCTCCAGATAAAGGCATCAATAGTGTATTCTTCAAAGCTTTATTCTTTATAGGGCCAAATGCAACCCTTACCAGTTTAGCAAATAGATTAGCCCGCCACTGTTAAAAGAACACTGAGATTTGTGATAACACAAAGCCCCTGATTCATCATTGAAATCCGCGATCGCTGGAAGCGCGAAAGTACGCGCGACCAGCGATCGCGGATTAACGCGGTCCGGGACTCGAGTGTGCGCGTACACTCGCACGATTCCGGATCGCTAATACGAATGCGCGAGCGATAATCCGATTTTGCTTGATGAATCAGGGGCAAAGTATCAGTATGCTTATAAAATACATAAAGTATTACTGCCATCCACATACCTCATTCACATTTTTTATTTTAGCTTATTCATCTGGAATATTTGCTCCAATATGCATTGATCTACACTGTTTTTTCTTCCTAAATCTAATATTATATTTATTTGGTAATAAGCATGTATAAAACCCACTATATTTGCCTGAAAGACAAACTAGCATATTTCATTTTGTAGATGCAAACTTTTTAGCAGACTCTCTAGGGAAAAAACACAGCCACTCTGGTAATGACATGAAACAAAGTTAAAATTGATTAATATATTTATCACATCTTCTTCATTAACTCCTCCTGTGTGTGTTCTCCAGTGTAGTAGGTTCACTAACTGCCTTGCAGGTTTGTATACAGTATATTCTGCAAGAAATTTTAAACATATGGGTCATCTGCAATGTTAGCCTGGAGGTCTCACTTGTTTTTTAAACTGCCGCTGTTAGAGATCATTGCAGAATCTGTTTTATGCATTTCTGTGTTAGCTGGAGAAGTGGGTGAGAAAGACATTTCATTCAAACAGTCTAATAGCTTGTTAGCTGCAAGCTCTTTCGCTGTTTACAGTTAAGAAATCTTAAGTGTGGCATCCTACAGGCTCTATCATGGCTGTGCATCTGGACTCTACTATGAACTCGGCATGGTTTTATGTGACAAATAGATTTCATACGTACTTTCTTTTTTTTTTGGTCCTGAGGGCAACTAGAACAATCATTTGTAGAAAAGATTTGGTTAGTGCTATGCTGCGTATATTTCAGTGGCTCAAACATAGAAGCAAAAATGTCTAACATAAATTGACAATAAAATTGCCAGCATCTACCTATTTTACCTATTGTGACCTAGAAAAGGATGAATGCCCCTACTTTTTTCATATTTTACATGATGATTCTAAAGCGTTGGAAGGCAAAAATACCCAAAAAAAAGGTATTTAAAAACCCATCCAATTTATTCTTAGGCCACAACCCCCAACACCCATGACCCTTGTGTGAGTCCCCTACAAAAGAAGAAATACAATACTTACCTTCTCTAAAACAAATTATTATTGCAATAGTAAAAAATCCACTTACAGTAACCTGTTAAAAGCCCTCAATCATTGTACTTACCATGCTCAGTAAATCCTAAATCTGCTGTCTTGGCTTCACTCTTCTTTCTAGGGCTCGCCGTCAAACACTACCATCTCCTTTTTTCCTTCTTCTGGGTCCTTAATGGCATCTCTAGACCCCGCACTGCACAGGCATGAGATCAGGTGACGTGTCTTTGTTCAAATGCAAGAAAATGAGCGCAAATCGCACGGGAATACCTCAAGCCCGCAGCCTCCTAGGATATGTGATGTAAGGAGGTTGTAGGTTTCTTCTCCAGTCTTTACTGCTGCATAGGTAAAGATGGAAGTGGAGGGGAATTTGTTAAAATTTAAAAAATATAAAACTATTTATCAAGGATAATGTTCATTGCCCATGGTATTTTCCAGGTAAATAAATATTCAACCACATAAATTAACATTTATATTGTTTATCTGTATTGATATTTACAGAAAACAAACTAACACAGATTTAGTACTGTATATTTTAGGATTTATTCCTAATGCTCAAAACTTTTTTATACATACCTGCATTTTACCACACAGTTTTATTGATACATTTTGTTTGTTCTGTTGTTAATATATTATATATGGTAAATGAATACATTCTCATGTATCAGTCTGTATTTATACTGTATAATTGATGTAAAAGTGTTTGCACTAAAAATAAGCCCACTTCCCCAATATTTACTAATTTCATGGTTGCCATTGAAATTATTTAAGTAACATAAAATGACTAAAACTTTCAGCAGGATGCATACAGGTAATTATTAGTACAATTTATTTGTAAGCAGTGTCCTAGATCAGATGTTAGCATACCTGAGTAAATCATGCACACATTTTTTTTTATTTATCATTTTTTTATATATTACCTACTTAATTGGCAAAGCTTCATTATCTGAATAGTTGTCAAAACATAACTTTAATTAATGATGTACTGTATATGAGCTATACAGATCTTGTGACGGATTAATATTTATTTCCTCCCAAAACTGCTCATTTTAGGTTTAAAAAAAGAAAAATTCGAATTTGTAGTTTTATTATTTCTGTCTGTCTTACCCTTGTCGAGATTATTCTTATTTTCTGTCCTGCTGATCAAATGGAAAGTGATTGAAATCTTCCCATTTTGTCAGCAATAAAAAACTGGCAAAAGGTTTAGTTCCATTCCTACCAAACAAGTGTTATTTTCAGTCTTTGGCCCTAATTTATCAAAACTCTCTAAGGCTGGAGAAAATACACTTTCATCAGTGAAGCTGGGTAATCCAGCAAACCTGGAATGGATTTCCTAAAAGTGATTAGCTATTTGTTAGCAAATGTTTTCAACCCTGGACCAGATCCATTCCAGGTTTGCTGGATCACTGCTGGATCACATCATTACTGATGAAAGTGTATTCTCTCCAGCCTTAAAATAAAATCAGGGCCTTTGTCTCCACTGGGGAAATTTTCCCCCATCTCCTGTTTCAGTGACCAAAAAACCTCACTAACTGGAATACAGACAGAAGTAAAAACTTGGCACAATTATTGGCTTTGATTACAGATCACCTGTAAGACCTGCAATAGGTTTTCAATTTCCATTTTCTAGGTCATTGTTTAGCTTTTTTTAATTTTTGTTTTAAAATACATCTGGCTTCATTGGTTAAAATGGGAGTTGGAAACACAGTGCAACCTTTATATCATAAAGGGTAATGACAAACTCAATCGCCCCATCCAGTCATTTTCTTGATCAATTAACATCCATTTTAATCCATTGCATACCACCATGGTGTTTTGGTTAGTCTAACTGAATTTTCATATACAGCTACATAGTGATTGGGTATGTTCCTTATTTTTCTTTAAACTGATAAAGCCATTCAAGTAAGTTAAATGTCAATAATATAAAAAAATCCAGCAGAATGGAACTAATTACTAATATCTGGAATCACCACTGCTAATTGTTTAAAGTGCGGGGTCTCAGTTTTAATAAGAGGATGCCGACCTGAGGCAAACATGCAATATGATATACTTTGTTAATTTGAAATCTAGTTAGTGACTAACTAGGCGTGAAAATAGGATCAGCAGAACAACACCAGATTCTGTACCTTTGAAACAAATACGTAATGTATTTTTCTACAGTACTAGGCACATACCCTAGCTTTGGGGGGGGGGGGGGTTCTGAGAAGGGTACCCCTCAAAAAAAAAATAATGCAATGGGATTTTTGGCACCACAGTATTATTCATCCAGTTTCTGTACATTTCCCATAATTCTTCTGTGGGACATTGAGAGTCTGAGCTTGTATTTTTGGTGTCATGTTAGCATAATACGTTGGAAGGATTCTCCCTCTCTATGTCTATCTTTTAATTGGTATAACACTACTTATTATTTTATGATATTGATATAGTGATATGATATTTTATCACTGCATTTTTCACATTCCAGAGCGTGATTTTCATCAGTCAAAACTAACTAACTGAGGACCTACCTTATCTCTTTACCAATACTCTGAGTAACCGTATTTACATTTTGTTGAGCTGACAGGTCAATAGTCTGGCAAGCTTAAAGTAAATTTCCCGAACACCTACCCAATTTTTAATACTGTCCTAGATATCATCATATGTAATTTATAATTTGACAATTTATTTCACATACATGTTTACTGAGTAGGTCACAACAAAGCTATTTTACAGTATTCTCCTCTTGTACACTGCAAAACAAATGCTTTACAAATTACTGCTTTTAGATTTCCACATACCAGTTTATGCAATTGGTCCAGAGTAAAGGCCTTAAAGAGATAAATAATCCAATTCTAAAAACACAAATGAAACAAAACTTCTCAGCATTATGCTATTTTTGGATATAAATACAAAGACAAAGGTCTGCAGATCAGGCTGTATTCTTTACACGGTCCGGGTCAGACACAAATCATTAAATACAGGTAAAATTCAAATGGTAAAATGTACATGGTTTCAAGTGATGTTTCTAAAAGCTATCATTAATTACTGTTTAAGGTGACATTCCAGTAATAAACATTGTACAGACAGGGTGTTCAGCTCTCAACTGTTTTGTTCTACAGAAAGGAGAGGGGGGAATAGAAGTGGGAAGTGGCTATACGGTCAACAGAGCACGTATAGGTAGCTAGTCATTTGCCATTTTGGTTGTATGTCGAATCCGAGTAGTCTGACTGATCAACTGAAATTATAAAACTTATTAAAACTTAAAGAATGAAGTTTGGCATGGTAGAATCACGCTTGCTACCTTGTATGTCATGGGAAAATGTTGCTGAAGTAGGTCAACAACATACAGTGATTTCTCCTTTTAAAAACTCCCTTTGATTTTCTTTTATATGAGTCAGATAAAAGTTCTAACCCCAATTTACTCTTCACCAAAGAACAACTCATGCAGTGCAGTGTCTTTGCCTTTAGGAATGCTTAAAGGCATTGCACCTCTGTGATACAGAAAACACACACACATATATATATATATATATATATATATATATACTCTGTATTTGATTAAAAATCATGTCGAAATATGAACAAATGTCCATATTAGGTACGTCCAAAGGTTAGGTATGGATACTTTTATAGGCAATAAAAAAAAAGATAAGTGCACCTTGCAAAGCTTACTATATATTAAAGCTTGTTGGTTTTGTCCTTGTTACAATATTTCTATATTTCCTTTGTATAGTCAACAAATGCATCTAAAATATATAACATTAGAAATGTAAAATTGTATCAATAAAATATTCTAACATCTCTAGAATTATTTTCAACTTCAGCATTAGTGGTTCAATCAAATCAAATGTATTTTCTCTTTCCGACACAAACTTAAAGGACTGTTATTATGAACATACTGTCATATTGTAAGCAGTTATTAACTTTAATAGTAGTATTTAGTATATGAAATCCATTTTTATTATACATGCCAGTTCCCTGCCAACCTGTCCAGCAAAGGTAATAAAAATAACATGAGTGCTTGCAAAAACACTTTTTAATTTAAACATACCAAAAGAAGAGCTAATGTATTCTAGTCACAACTCTACGAAGAGTAAACATTTTTAAAACTGTAACGTTCATTGGATGCTATAAGCACTTTTAAATACTAATATAAGGTCACTATTGGTTTGGAGTCCCTATTAGCTTTACTATTTGTGTAGGGTTTACTCCAGTCTTCATTTCCCTTATCCCTGAGTTCCTGGTTTACAATTTCCTCTTACAATTTATATTGGAGATGCAGTGCTGAGGAGGTGGTGTGAGGATGTTACGCTGCTGGTTACTGCCAGGTTTCAGTCCTTGGGCACACCGGGGTGGGCAGGAAGATACATGGTACCAAATCACTAAGCAGCAGATTTGTCAAGAAAGGCCGGAATCAAGAAAGGCAGAAAGCAATAGAGGTCAGGTTACAAGAACTGGGTCAAATACCGGGGATACAGGAAATGGACATGGGATACTGCAGACACAGAGGAATACTGAACAGCACAAGGGACCAGGCAGGGAAACACCAGACTGGGCAATAAGGGGTTAACACAAGACATGAACAGGGAGAGCACTGAATTAAACAGCAGCTGTAGAGGAAATGCTCAGCAGAGCTAGGGAGCTTGGCACCAGTGGAGACACATTGCACAAACGCTGAGTGCTGTGTCTGAGCTAGCTAAATAGCCAGGGATTATTAAAAGGCTATTTTCTGTTTGGCTGGTAGGATGGGTGAAACTGATAAAACTTGCCAGAGCAGGCACGCCCAGGGACAGTACTGCCCACATGCAGAGGAGAGATGCGCCTGCGCTTTAGCGAGGAAGAGGTAAGTGTGACAAAAAAATGTTCTCACTTTAGATAGTGCCTGTTGACCATCAATTCATTAAACAGATACGTCATTAAATGAAGAATACCTGTATTTTTTAAATCCTATAATTTAAAAACTAGAAAGCATTGTAAAAACTAGCTAAATTATCATATGAATGATAATTTATAGGTCAATTTTAAAGCCCCACTTTATATGAGTTGTGATGTATACTAATTTTCTGTTTCTGTATCCTTAACTTATTGGGATGTGACCTGGTTGCATTAGCTCTTGGTATTATCTTTTCTTTTTTTATTTATTTTTTTGTCAGACACCACTGCTTTTTTACTCATCTGAAGAGTCCATTGATTTACAAATGTGTTAAACATAGTGTAAACAAAATAACATTGAACTTCTAACATATAGATCTATAAATAAAATCTATCACATTTGAACAGTGTTTGTTATATGTGTTAATAGGAGTAGCTTTAGAAGCTGTTCTGTTAGCACAGAAATCTCCACTATCAAGTTTTGACAAATAAAAGCTGAAGGTGACCACAGAAAAATGCTATTAAAGTTCTGCTTTGTAATTACCTGTTCTCATCTTGCCTATTGATTAGACAATCACATTGATGAAGTCTACACTTTATTCTTCTGTAAGCATGTATACAGTATTAACCTAACTGCACCAAGTATAATAGTAGACCCCCAATTGGCTTTCTATGGTACCCTGACCTCTCACAAACAGAGTGCTGCTATACATAGACTACAGGAAGCTAATATAAAGACAGATATTTATGCGTTCAATGTTTGAAAACTATAACGAGTGAATGAAATGATAGTTATATTTTAATTATTGTCTTAAGTTACTGAAGCTTTGTACCAGATTTTAGCGGTTTTGTTTTTAACAATGATACATAAAAAGTAGGCATGGTATACCAGATTTACACTTTTCAGTATTTCAGTACAGTTTTGCTGAAGCCGAATAATAAATTGACAGTTTTAAAGCTTTTAATTGGCATCAAAATGCCGGGAATGGGAATATCAGGCAGTTGTGATGGTTTATTGCAGAGAAAATGCCAACATATGAACCCAAACCACATTAGATTGTAAATGGGTGTTCCAACCATGTCTCCCATTGGGACTAAAATGACTATCCAGTATAAAAATTTTAGATGTGTAGAATTGCAATCATTTAAAAAAATATTTTCAATATACTTAAAGACTAACTTCAGCCAAAAGCTTTTATGTCACCTTGGATATTAGGATTTCCTTGAGACTTTTACATTTTTTAGTAAGTAAATGGTGTGAAGCACTAAATATGTAGTTGTATTACCACGGCAACAGAGTTATCTAGGCAACCTTGTTCTATGGGACAATTGCATTGACCTCTACCCCATATCTATATTTCTTTAACATCTCTACCCTGGTGTTTTGACAACAATTCACACCTCGCGATTTGGAAATTTTAACACCTATGCAGACTTACTGACACCAAGGATAGAATTATGTTAATACAAGACAATGTTCATACCTCCTGATCTTGGACAATCATCATCTGCAGAGTGCCATTCCATGGTGTCTGGATAAAGGTATTTATGCTGTGTGGATGCATATTTCCTACAATAGTACAGGTGAAGTAGCTTAGAAAGTTGAAAACATCTTCAACATTACAACAATATGTCTAGTTGAAAGCGACCTACTACTAATAAATACAAATAACCTGGATAAATAGGAAACTTTACAGACAATTATATTTTAGTACAATTTAAAATAAAGTTAAAGTGTCGCAGGAGAAGGCATACTTAATGCAAATATGCCTTCCATTCCATACCCCCTCCTATTGTGTGCTACTTCCCCCAATTGTTAGATTGTAAGCTCTTCTGGGCAGGGTCCTCTCCTCCTCCTGTGTCACTGTTTGCATCTGTCTGTCACTTACAAACCCTTAATTAATGGAGCTATATAAATACAGTTTATCATTAATCATATTAATATTAAGTAGAAGTAGTATGATAGATAGGAGCATGTAACTACCACTCACTAGGGAAAGCAGTGTCTAAAGAACACATAAATTGGGGAAAGCTAACATTTCACTTTTAAAAAAGTGAATGAAAAGGATAATAAGTATGAAAATGAAAAAGCTTTAAACTATTATTTGATTACTCAATTATTATAATATTCAATTACATTGTTTGAATATATCATTGCAAAACCAGGAACTTATTATGAAAATTTTACTTTCAAGGTCAAAACTGAGCAGACTAGAAATAACTATGTTCATTACAAAAACATAAAATTCCCATATAGAAAATGTACTTAGAATTATTTAAAACAAACAGTGGATAATGATATAAATAAAGAATGTGTACTTACAATATGAGAAAATCAGTATAGAATCAGCAGCTAGTGCATTGTCTGTGAAACAGTTTATATGTTTCTGATTTTTTTTTATATTTATACATTTTAGGTGATTTCTTTTATTTATGCAAAAAATGTAATAAATTAACATGTAAAGTTCTCCCTTACTTCTTGCCCCTGTGACATTCCTATATAAGAAATAGAGGGGAAAGTGGCTACTGTTACAGGAAGGCATACACAGCAATAAAACATTGTCAGTAGTGCTCATTCCTGCATAGGGGTGGACATAGCCAACAGTGAGCCCCTATGTAGAACTGACTATTAGGCCCCCTAGTTGATTTGACTCGAGGCTCCACTGGGGACCCCTGTTGGTTGAGGAGAGTCCAGGGCCATTGTGTTGCACTTTGTACCTCCTTATATCACCTGTCCCTGCATACTCTAATAAAATGTGTTTTTGTTTGTTTTCCAATATAGAAATTTCCCATCAATTGTTCTGACAGGTAGTGATGAAGAACCTCTACAAGTGACACCCCCCATTTCAGCTTTATATATAGAAAAATGTAAAATACTCATGTATGTTAAAGTAAAGTAACGGAACAGTGTTTTTATATACGCAATGGAAGAGAAGATGGTGACATTTTAGGTAACACATTAGTTTTGGTGATATGGGTATAATGTTGTAATGGATAGAAGGCACTAATTTATCAATCTTGATGCAATATTGTTCATTCATTTGTTCCAAAGCAGATTTAAATGCGTGTGACAATAGACATGCAGACGGGAAGAAAGACAATCAGTAAACTGGTTCATACATGAGCCTCACAGTGAAGGTGATAAAGGGCTAAAAAATAAAGTTCTGCAAAAAAATGCTCTACTCTGTTCTTAGAGATCTAAAACCCAAGGTCAAAAATGTTGTCTAGTATGGCTTACTAGTCCTTAGATGGGTTGGCTACATTAATTACCTTTAAGTTGAGCACATTTTCAGCAAACATAATATAATCTTGCTAGAATGTTTATTTTTATGCCTACTAAATTAAAATTTTACACAGTGTTATCAAAAGTTGTCAAAAACTACAGAACATCTTCCCCTATGTAATAGAGATGAGAGAAGGGGGTTAGGAAACTAAATTAGCAGAGCAGATCTAAGAAGAGGTAACTAATGCAGTCCAACACCCAAATATCACATCAATATTACATTTTGCTTTGGGTTTTAGATATGCCTTTTAAAATCCAATACAATTTGATTCATTATATTTTTAGCGAATGTTTTATAGGGGTTCTAGTTCCTAATCATCATGTTTTAGCCACTATTCATATTGCACTTAAAAATAATAGTTTAGAACATTTACAACAATAAAGGAAATGGATGATTAACAACGTACTATAAAAAAGACAAGAACTATATAATATTGTGGGAATGACTGGGCAGGAATAAAAAAGTATTCAAAAAAAGGACTCTAAGTGTGATTGTCAGATCAGTAGCGGTTATTCAACTCATATCTTAACGACTAAACCATAATTTCTAGTCTTAAATACAACATTGACTTTGAAGTAACTCTGCAGCAAAATCATTAAAAAAACAATGCCTCCCCATATTGTGAAGAAAATGAAAGAATGCCAATTGTTTAAAATGAATGCAAATGGCTGCAATAACTATCACACTACAAAATATATCACAATTTACATTGTACACATTAAGCAAATGTTCCAGGGACACCCAGTGATAAATTATAAAAAAAGCAAGTCTGCAGAGCTCTCTTTTTCTTCATAATTAAATCATTAATCAAAAAAAAAATGAAGATGCTAATAGAGGATTTTAGGACAGTAAGTGCACCCGCATTTTGCTGACTGACATTAACAAGAACTATGCTGCATTATCATTATCAGAACAGTACCAAAAGCATGAATTATGTATTAAAATGTTTAAACTTTGTTGATCAGAGCCAGAATACATTTTCAAATGTTCCCCATGATCAGAGAATATGTATTTATTTAAAAGGTAAGGTATAGTGCAATTTCAGTACATGCAATGCTTACCTAAAGCACTTTACAGTATGATTGAGATATATATATATATATATACATATATATATATATATATATAAATACATATATACACTGAATAGGATATATAAAACTAAAGCCTTTTCTTTCTAGTTTTGGATACTTTGGGAAACGGTTAGAACCTTTGCTATACTTTAATGTTCAAAGCACAGATAGCACTTGCACAGATCAGTGAATGTAGCAGAAGAAAAGTTGGATCTGGGCAGTACAATGGGCAGAACAAATTATCGTAATTCCTAAACACACTCTCCAGCTAGTCAGTAATGTTGAAACATTTAATAGGCTTATTTTTCTGAGGCTCTTCAATGATGTTCACCCTTTCTTTTGTGTACCTGAAGTAGGAGGTGAGGAGAAACACTTCAATTGGGGAACACTTTCAGGTGTTAACTGTAAGAGATTCCCTTTCATTTTCTGTTTCTTAGAAACAAGTTAAATCTTCCCATCAGTACATTTTAAAATAAAAAATTGTGAACTGATCACTGCAAAGAAATTTAAAGTGGATTATCAAAATATTTTTCTTAAAATACAGGGGCAGCTTTTGATTCTGACACATTGGGCATGATTTGTTAAAGCTCTCCAAGGCTGGAGAGGATACACTTTCATCAGTTAAGCTGGGAGATGCAGCAAAACTGGAATGGATCAGGTCCAGGGTTCAAAACATTTGCTAGCGAATAGAAAATTACTTTTAATAAAACTATTCCAGGTTAGCTGGATCACCCAGCTTCACTGATGAAAGTGTATCCTCTCCAGCCTTAGAGGGCTTTATTAAATCAGGCCCATTGGCTCAAAGCAGAACTAAACTAAAAATAAAAAATTACACTTAGCTTTACTCCCACAGATCCCTCAATGGCCTGGTCCTTCCTATTATTCTGTCCCGCGTCGTCCTGGAATGCATCTTCATCTAGGTGCGGAGGAAGCACTGGGCATGCCATATTCTATCTTCTCTTCCGTCTTCTTCTTGTCTTCTTGCTTCATCACCTGATCTCACACTGCCCATCCGGCATCTCTGTCCCCTTGGTGGAAAAAATCTCCCTTTCAGGTGTGCGCAGAAGGAGCAGCCAGAGCCTTCTGAGATATATGACCTGAGATTTCGCCAGGAAGCGATTAGGACTTAAAGGGGCGGTGCTGCATCCATTTTTTTTTTAAGGGTGTTGCACTTTAAAAAAAAATACAACATTTTTTCTTTATTTAGAAAGGTAAATGTAAAGTAATGATGTTGAGTTTAGGTACACTTTAAATACTGTTAGGAGAAGCATATCTGGCTGGCAATCCCACCGTAAGCTGAAGCAGTCCAGCATGCCCTTTTTACCCCTTCTGTCCGCATCACTTGCAACAACAAATGAGATTAAGCAACTAGCTGCCTGTTCTCTCCCCTGCAGCATTTCCAGTTTCCCTTTTGCTGTGCATGTTTCTCAGCATCCCCTGCACATGAATTTAAACTGTGCAGATGAAGGGGATTTCAGAGTATGTGCTGAAGCCAATGAGCACAGAAGTTCCTGGCCATGATCTTGCCCTGCCTTTGGCTACTGGTCCTTTATAACTTCTCAGTTCCCAGGCACCAGCTGCCCATTGTACCATTTAGCCTGTCCACCCTGCTAGTGGTGTTATTATCTGTTGGATTACCTGTTGCTGACTTCACCTGTTTACTGAATCTGTGATTGTTTGCTGCCTGGACAATCTTTTGCATATCTTAACCCTTAGATACCTAGTTTCACGAACTCAGGCTCTGATTTCTGGGCTTGCCTCTGCTGAACTTCCCTGTACTGTGTATCTATGGATCACCTGGTAACTGACCTGGACTGTCTGACTTCCCATCGTGCCCCCAGTCCTGCTCCCATGGGCTCCTGGTCATCTGTTAGTCCTTCCTAGATGTCATCCTTTGCGCACAGGAATCCTGAGGGCAACAGTGTGCTTGGATGGTGAAATTAGTTTCCTGAGGCTGAGCGAGGGTTTGCTATAAATGAGTTCAAAGATAGATTGAAGGATTGGCAGCTAGTGAGAACTGGCACTGGACTAGGCCTTACTTTTCAGAATAATAATTTGCCAATTAAGAAAGGCAAATTCTCATTTTCATGACAGAAACTATAATAAATATATAGGTCCAATCAGGGCATGTCTTAATAACTGTGTACTGTAATACATATTGCATAATAGTACTACCCTGTTTCCCCGATTATAAGCCATCCCCATTAAATAAGCCAGCCCCGATTTTTAAAAAAATATTTAAAATAAGGCACTCACCCGTGAATAAGACATCCCCTGATATCCTGTGTGTGTCTCCTCGATGCTGGCTGCAGTGTGTGTCTGCTCCTGGCTGCAGTGCAGAGCCAAACTGAAAGTAAGAAGCCGGCACACGCGCCCCCGCGATTCTGAACCAGGAAGCAAGCTGCTGATCCCTGCCCTAACGGAGATCCCTGTCCTAACGGAGATCCCTGCCCTAACGGAGTTACCTGCCCTAATGGAGATCCCTGCCCTAACGGAGTTACACTTAAGTACCGGTAAGTGAACAGAAGGGGACAATCAATGGCATAGAGTGTTGAGAAGGGGACAGTCAGTGGCATAGAGTGATCAGAATGGGAAAATGAACGGCACATGAGTGATCAGAAGGGGAATACCGTATGAATGGCACATGAGTGATCAGAAGGGGACAATCAATGGAACATGAGTGATCAGAAGGGGAATACCGTATGAATGGCACATGAGTGATCAGAAGGGGACAATCAATGGATATTTTGGCATTTCAAAAAATATAAGACAGTGCCTTATAATCGGGGAAACAAAGTGTGTTGTTATCAGTGATTTTCCCCCATGGGTCTTGTGAAAATGTTGCATATATATTGGGAGAAAAAAATGGATAAATGCATTGTAATAAAGAGGTAGTAAAAGACAACCATTGTGTATTACTACAAAGCTTTAAATAATTGAATACTTGATTGCTTATTGAATGTGGCTGAATGCAGTAAATGCTATAAGTGCAAATAGTCAAAAAACCTCAATTTAACATTTACCAAAGTATTTAATACGGACACATTTAAAAAAAAATTTACTTGTATATAAAGCTGACATATTTTCCATGGAAATCCATAAAACAATGTTTCACAACTATGTGAAGGAATTTTATTTTAAAACCTAATATTCATTTTATTTTAACTTTAGTGATTTTCAGAGCATTGAGAACAACTTCATAATGTTTGCAGCTACAGAGGTTAGTTTTTAAGTTGTTGTTTTAAAAGGTAATTTAACTTTCACTAAGAACAGGTGTCTCAGTTGGAGGATTTTCATTCACTTATTGCTCAGATTACATTTCAAATGGTTGAGTGCCCATACTTTCTGTCCCTGTGACAATGATCTCCTGAACAAATACAATTTTTCTTAAAATACCTAAACATTGCATTTTCTTTTATATGTGCTTGTTCCAAAAACAGTTTTTAAAAACTGCCTAAAATGTCCTAAAGCCTACAAGTGACATGAGTTTAGCGGAGCTGCAGAATATTTAGCACTGAAAGGTAGTCACATTGTCATGAAAAAAAACTTCAGATTATTCTCCACAGTATATATTTTATTTTAATTGCTTAGAATACATTTTTATTTTCACATGAATATGCAAAATGAAAAAGTATGCCATCCTCAATATAGTAACTGTGTCACTTTCTTCTATCTGCAGCAGTGTATTGCAGAACAAGTCTTGGTTAACACTCGTATTGAAAATATGACTGTAATTAAGAAGTAATATTACCAGAATGACATGTTGTGACAGGTTATTGAGTTTCTGTAGAAATAGGAAACGTGAGTTGAACTCATATATCTTTCAAGTTTAATAAGCTGTGAATATTTATATCGACAAATTTGGAATATACTACATAATTGATTTCAGTAGTTATTCAAGCTTTATATTTACATGCCTAACGATCAATATTAAGGCACAAACAAATATATATATATATAAGGCTCTGGTCAGCACTAGTCCTCACCAAACACCATTCCCCCAAGCACTTGGTTGCCCCCAGGACTTACTGTGCAAGGGATGGTGTCTGGGGATGGGCTTGTAGTAAGCTAGGGGCCCACAAAACACAGTACAAAAATACAAGGTGGTCCAAAATACAAGCCAAGGTCAAACCATGTTATCAGTCCATCAGGCAAGGTACAAAGGGAGTAAGCACAGGCAGAGTCAGGGTCACAGACAGAGGATGGTCAAGGCTGAGTAGAACGAAATGTCAGGAAACAGGCAAAGGTCACAAAACAAACATATCTCTCCAGCACAGATTAGCCCAGCGCTACAACAGGCATAGGGCAATGAGAGCAGAGAGGCTATAAAGCCCCAGACGCCAATGGCAGTGCAGGACAGAATCACTTTGTTCATTAGTCTCAGCACAATCCCCTTTAGCTGCACAGTCTCAGAGCAGGGGATGCAGAGGAACCATTCACATCCAAAGGGAAGCCGGGGATGCACAGGCTGCATAGCAGAGGACTGACAGCTATTTGCCTGATCTTCCCTGCTGCTGCAAGCAATGCCAACAAAGGAAATAAACAGTATGCGTTGTCCTGCGGCAGCCAACAGTACAGGATCGCTGCCTAGATTATTGTCTCCTAACAGTTAGATATTAAAATTCTGCTTTTTACTTTATATTTTGCAATAAAATGGTTAAAATGCAGTTCAGTACTGCATGTGCATTTTTCGGTAACATTCATTTCAACATTCAAGTAAGTGTAGCAGAATGGGGCAAGGAATTCTTGAAAGGGGCTCACACATACTTTCTTGGGGCACTTTAAATTTCAATTTTCAATTTAAGGGATGCCCAGTTCTGTTGTTATACATGGAAAATGGACAATAGCTGCAAACTTTGTGTTTATATACTATAGACAAAAGGGTTTTCAATTCCAAGTACTGACAATATTTCAATTACACATAACGTTCTTGTAATACAGGTTGACAATCCAAAATCTGGCCATCGATAATCAGGTTCCTTTAGTTTTCTGGCATGAATTTCGGAGATATTTTCAATACAGGGACTGTAGTTCACTGTTTGGCCACTTATGTTTTGATGGCGCTGTTCTCTAGAAACAGCTGTTAGGGATGAAACCTGTCTTCCAATAGTTTTTCTATGTTGTCACATTCTCATGTGCCCCTTTGATGAAGACTACAGATGGGTGTTCTGACATACATTCCACAGGCCTATGTCACCCTTGTGTTCACTACTACAGCAATGACATTCATCTAACAGCAGAAGGAATGAATTTATAAAGAAATGGGCTGGAGGAGTTTAACAGGTTATAGATGCAAAAGAAGTTAAAAAGGGGAAACTGTATTAAAACACACACATGACAATTGTAAATAAGACAAAATTACTCAAAAGTACATAGGTATATATCAGAATATTGTTAAACGTGTGAGCCTACTGCAAACACACTAACAGAACTGTATCTGTTCATTGACAGATACAAATGTTAAAAAACAGATTTGCATTTAGGTAAAAAAAAATCACATTTGCTGCTTTGCTATTTTTTTATATAGAGAGATAGAGGAAAGGATTTGTCTCTAAATATTGCTGCAGAAATACAAATGCTGCATCTGACATTATCTAGGTTTTTTTTCTAAAGGGCATACAAAATTGGTAAAGATTAATATTATGTTTTTATTGATTTATATAATGACATCATCTCCTGTGGTGCTGTGAAAAATATTAGATAGAACAGGGGTAGGTAATGCTGATAATAGAACGCATAAAATGTTTCATGGCAACTGCATACTGCAATACCTCTAACTTCAGTGGAATAAAAAACAGTAGAGAATATAAGAGATGAAAGCATAATATAAGGGATTAGGTAAACTGTATGTATGAGGCAGCTACATGTGCTTTGTCAGGTGAAAAGATCATTATATACTGTATGATATGAATGAACACTCTTCACTTTATATGTATGCCATACACACAGACAGACAGCAGAATGGCATTAATTTCTCACATCCAAGGATCCTGTGTCAAAAACAAATTTAGGAGTTAAGTGACATGGTAGAAACTTTAAAATTAATTGGCAAACTTAAGGAAAGGTTTGCTGTTTTATTAACTTAAAAAATAAGAAAAGTGCTTGACAAAAATAAAATTAAATTAATTAATTATGTATGAATAAAAAATGCATTGAAACTGATAGTTCACAATGCTAATATATTCATTTTTTAATAGACGGAGCAAAAGAACTGGTTGAATAGCAAGTCAAACATAATAAGAAAAGTAAGTGCACATTTCCTTTGTGAGAAGGTCATTCTTCTCTGAGCATACTGAATAATACTAGAACTATATTTCTCCTTCAGTAAAGACTTTTCTTACAAAAAGTGGTATTGTGTCTTGGTAATATACCTAATAGGGATAAATTAGGGATAAGCGAGAATGCCTCTGGCATTCTCACAAAAATTTCCTCGAACTTCTGATGGGTCTGCGAAATTTCGGCAAATCGATTTCGCAAAACTATCAGTAGATTGAGGAAATCGTTACCATCCCCGGCACTAGAGGTTAATTAACTTCTAGTGCAGTGTTTTTCAACCTTTTTTGAGCCACGGCACATTTTTTACATTAAAAAAATCCTGCGGCACACCACAAATCAAAAGTGTTACAAAATTACACTTTGTAGCTAATTCTCGCCTCTAAAAATAAACAAGGCGCTTGAGCTACCTACTGCCACCCACTGACATGGAAGAGTATTACATTACTCTGCCAGTCACTACAGCACAGGCACTCGACAATGATAATTGGATAATTTCCCACGGTACACCTGAAGATCTCTCACGGCACACTAGTGTGCCACGGAACAGTGGTTGAAAATCACTGCTCTAGTGCCCGGGATCGCAGTGGATTCTCTGAGCAGCCCTGGGAATCCTCCAGTTTGTGATCCCCGGCACTAGAGGTTAACAACCTCTAGTGCCCGGGGATCGCAGTGGAACTGCAGATGAACTCTCAATAGGGAAACTCCATTGAAAGTTTATCTGCAGTTCCACTGTGACCCCCGGGCACTAGAGGTTAATTAACCTCTAGTTTCCCAGGATCGCAGTGGATTCTCAGGGCTGCATTCGTTCATGCAACCCCGGAGAATCCTGTGTGCTATCCCCGGCACTAGAGGTTAAATGGGGACAAGTCTCCCTATTCAAAACCTCTAGTGCTCTCTGATTGGCTGGGGAAAGGTTTCTTCAGCCAATCAGAGAGCACTAGAGGTTTTGAATGGGGAGACTTGTCCCCATTTAACGTCTAGTGCCGGGGATCGCACACTGAGCTGATCAATGAATGCAGCCGCAGAACAGGTGACAGTCTTTTCTTTTTAGAACTTTTTTTTTTAAATTTAATCTCGTTTGCCGAATTTACACTGGCCGTTCTTGCTTACAATTTCAGTAAGCGAGAACGTCCGAATTCACCTTGAGATCGAGTTTGAAAAACTCGCTCAAACATCCCTAATAGCTACATCTTTTTCTGTAGACCCACATCAAGGAAAATTAAGCTTACAACAATGTGGAGGCTGCATTTATGCTTATAAATTTTCTAGTTGCCTGGCTCCTCCATAATTTTCTGACAACGTGACTAATACATTTCCCATCCCTCAACCTAAACAAGTTTGTATTAAAATAAGATGATCAGGATTACTGCCAGGCAGCTAGAAAAGTCACTAAAAGGTTAATAAAAGCAGCCCTCAAATTTCCCTTAGCACAGAGTTTATTCAAGTCTATTCTCTCTCATCCTATGAGTATGTTTCTAGCACTGCACTACAACTGAATGGCTCCTAATCCTACTTCTCCCTGTGTTATTCTGAGGTCCGCTGTTTGGGGATTCCATGAGGCTGTTACATACACAAATTTGGATATTTATACTGCTTGTTTTTAAAAAAATACCTTTAAAGAAATTAATTAATTTAGAATTGCATTAAATGTTGCCTTTTTCCTGCTAGGAGTTTAGCTTATGTGATTATGATAATAAGACACCTTATGTTTTACCATAAACTGAAAAACATCACTTTAGAAATCAGCCTTATTCATTTAATGCAGCAATTGAAGTCTACTATCATGCTGCTGTGCAAGCATTTGGTCTATCTTATAATCATTCCACTATAAGGCTGAGCCGTTGCCATTCTTGATGATTAAACATTTAATCAAGGCATTTCAAGTTCTTCAAAAGTATTTAGGTGGGAAGTATTTTGCCAGACTAATTTAAGAACAAGATCTCTTACTGTGACATTGATGGGTCAGGGGAAATAAGGTGTAATTCAAAAAAATATTACTTTAGTGAAGAAAAAAAACAGATACTTAAATTTAACTTCAAGCTGAATCCTTAGAAAAAGTAAAAACACTTGCAATTTCTGGGCTTTGCTGCTATGATATGAAGCAAAAGTTGAATTAAATATTTATTGGATATATTGTTTCCCAAAAGCCAAAGTAATTATTGCATTACATATGAAATTACTCTTTGTGACTGATTGCTTCTACTGATATGTTGATATATTAATCTTCCTTTATTTGTCTGACTCTCTAAGGGTTCAGTGAGATGTAGTAACTTTTCATTGTGTGAAAAATCTTCACTGAAATATTATACAACTTCTGTGGATACTAAATATCTTCATTTAACAGAAAAAAGGGTATATGGTACAATATAAACTTTTAAATGGTATTATTTATATATATATATATATATATATATATATATGTGTGTGTAAAATATTGTTTTACTAATTATGCACTGCAAATCTAACAGAATGGAATGTAAGAATTTGACAGCTTTTATACTAAAAAAACATAACAGTATTAAAAAAGTAGTTTTTTTATTCTCTAGGTTATATTTGGTAATGATGGATGTGTTTGGTAACTTTCTTGCACTTCCATATGTTAGTAAAATCTGTCATAGTTTAGTTATTCTAAATAGATCTGTTTTGCATCCATTCGATTTGGATTTTCCAGGTTTAGTACTGGGCATAGCTGAATAAGGACCTTAATTTTGTCTACAAATACATGGTTATGGTGGTAGTTTTGACTCCACAAATTTTCAACCAACCTGGAACACCAATTAAAATGAGGAGCTGGGCAATGTCACAGGGATTATTTACCAAAGCAAAATTCCTATGGCTTATCGATTTCCTTTTAATGCAACTTTGGGGCCAATATGGAGAAAACAGTAATCCTTTAACAAACATGACTAGTGTAGATGAGATAAAATCCCTGAACCCACTACACACTTTACTTACCACCCTTATTTAAGAAATAACCACACCACTGATTTGGATTAAATTGGTCATAGCAGCCCTTTATTTATAAAACCATTCTTATAACACGTTAACATTTTCCATTTTACCTTTAACATTTGTAAACAGTTAATACCGGAGTTGCAGGTCCCTGCAAGTACTAACACCCCCCAATCAGCTTGCGTTACTGTGTATACTTCCGTTTTTCTGGCCCCCCGCCGCTATACCACCGGCTCAGGGACAACGGTACCAGCATCCGCAGCTCCCCTTGGCCTCCCTGACAACCAAGTGTCACCTGAGGCTCAACTTAAACAGGAACTCCATACCTCAGATGGGTTCCACCCCCTTTTTCTTACACCTATCCTTCCCCACTTTTTGACCTGCAACCCCGCCGCTGCCATGACACCCAATCCCCATACCCAGGGGCCCTCTCATTTACCACCAGGCAAACAAGACCCAATAGGGGAGGGAGGGTGGGCAATTGTTCTCCATTGTTCTTCCTTCACCGCAACTGATTATCCCCTTCTGGCCCCCCTGCCTTTATACCTTCACCCTTGACCCCTCCTACCACTTACCCCTCCTCATCACTCCACGCTGCTTGACCACCCCTTACTCGAATTACCTCGTTTGTTCTAGAATTTTCCTTCTCACCCCTGTCATGAGGCCCTTCGCCTATTTTAATTTTCTTAGCCTTGCTCCAGGCCTACTTTCTTGGGAAAAGCTTTTAAGCTGATGGGGATGTTAGAGAGATGTTTCTTATGTATAATTCCGCCAAAAAATTAATGCAGACAAGATGGCATAGGATGAGGTTGGTATTGCAGTTTCACAAAACATATAAGATAGTGGGCCTGATTTATTAAAGCTCTACAAGACTTGAGATAATACACTTTTATCAGTGAACCTGCGTGATCCAGGAAACCTGTAATGGATCTGGTCCAGGATTTAAAACATTTGCTAGAAAATTCATTACAGGCATGCTTGATCACCCAGCTTCACTGATGAAAGTGTATCCTTTCCAGACTTTAACTTTTTCATTTTTTTTTAACTTTTCAATTTTTGTTCTTTAATGTTTCCTTATACCTATGTTACCTGCTTTGCTGGTTAGAGTGTTTAAGAGTGTCAGTAGTGGTTATAATATAATAAGGATATTTATAGGACTGAGTACCAACCCTCAATTTTTTTCCTTCTAATCTTTCAATGAATGAAAGATTAGAAGGAAAAGAGAAATCAGGGTCTTTCTAGGCACAAAAAATAAAGTTGTATTGTACTGTAAACAATAACAAATATAAACAGAGAAAACATAACAGTTTCAAAAAATGGTCACAATCTTTTCTTGTGGTCCAAACAGTATTAAATTGCCCCCAAGAGGCGCTTCAACATAATAAACTCAACTTACAACCAAAAGATTGTTTGTTGGTGTAAGCATTAACAATTTGGCCCAAGCGGTCTCTAGACATCTAGCCAATCATGTAAATTTCTTGCCATACAAATAATACAATCTCCAATCATTTGTTCATGTTGATTGCTGTACCCGACGTGATTTCGCCCTAAAAGGCTTCTTAGAGGTATCAGTTTATCAACAGACCTTTGGCACTTGCAGTAATTAAGTATGGTCTTGTAGAACAGGTGGCAATGTTAGTTAGCAAATGTAGGGAGGAAATGGTGCCTCCAAATTGAGTTTTAAATGAGGCGATAACAACATCTCCCCAATGATAGGAACAGTGGTTTCAATATATCTGGTAGTAGTCCCAATGAAGATGATATTGAGAAATAAATCTGGGTGGGGGAGCCCCAAATCAGTGTTATATTGTCTCCAGGTCCTGGTGGATGTGTGCAGAGGAGCACACGAGTGTCAATGAAATGTAAAGATCCCAGAACTGGAAAGCATAGTGACAAGCAATAAGGCTCCTAATTAACTTGCAAGTTATGGTCATTTCTGAGCAGCTTTAGCAATGACAAGGCCACAACATGATTATTTCTGTTTTTTTGTCTACTTCCTTTGTGGATAAGGGGCTATGACGAAGGCTGGCATGACTTGGCGGACAGGGAGCAGGCTAGGAAAGGGTTAATGTTGAGACTTGGATGTTAGCAAGAGGTGGGAAAGGAGGAGGCTGGGGTGAAGGAGGGGTCAAGTGGTTAAAAAGGTCAAGAACAGGAAGTGGGAGGCCATTACCTTAGTGAGGTTGGGCAGAAAGTTTCCCGCCCACCCACTCTTTATTGGTTTTAGGATTGTTTAGTTATATACAGTTGGTGGGGGTTGTTTGCTAGTAAGGGTGAGTGTTTGAGGTCTTTGGGGTGATGATTCTTTTGGTGTAATGTTACGGTCCCTATGGCTTTGGTGGACTGTGGTTTTAATTTGTGGTGGTGGTCTGTGGTTAAAGTAAGGTATGTTGTTCCTGAGCTGGGAGGTTTGGAGGCTGGGAGCAATTATTCACTACGAGGACCAGCAACCAAAAAGGGGTTAAATGGTTAATTGTTGTATAATGTTTATTAACCCCCTGGCAGTATTTCCGAGTGTCCTCACTCGTGGTGGAATTTCCAGGGAGAGGCCAGGAGAAGCAGATGGCAGCCGGGTTTCTGCTTGCGAGTCTGAAGCTGGAGGGTGGGTTTGTCATGAAGAAGGGCGGGAAATTTAAATTAATGAGGACTTTTAAAAAGGACTTTTGCATTTAAAAATCCTCATTATTCATACCACCAGGGATGTTAAGGTAAAATGTTATTTAATTTATTTTTAATTTTTTTAATTTTATTTCATTTAGGTTAATTTTCTATTTTGTTATTTATTTAATGTATGGTTATTTTAAAGTTTATATTGAAGTTTATTGTTATACATTTGAATAATTTTAAATTGTTGTAATGAAAGGCCTTTGGGCTCTTACCCAAAAGAAATGTGTGTGGTGTGGTTATTAGCTAATGAAGTGGGTAGTAGTGGTATTGGATAAAGGGGTGGCTGGGGGTATTGTGTTTTTGGATAGGCTGCCAAGATCTGTTTTGCCGCATTCATGTGTTTCATAGGCCTCCTGTTGCATGACGAATATGTTGCACTATTTACCAAGTCAGGACAATATTTACCATTTTTAAAATAATATATTACATAAGTTGGTGTGCCTTCCTGTATTTTTTTATATTTCAGCAACATTACCCTGCATGCCAGTGGGGCTTCAAGATCAGCAATTTTTATCAGGACATATAATTTATGATTTGTTCTCATAACTTGGAAGTTGAAGCACAGAAGATCAGCTTTCCACTCTTTTAAATTGCCAGTTAATAGCTGGTTCTAAACAAATTGTTGTTTTAATTTTAAAAGCCTGTGTACAAATGATTCTAAAATGTCTACAAGTAAAAATACAATTAGGGTTTTTCTTCTTGAAAATATTAAAACAATTTTATGTGCGGAGCTTAATTGCATTTTAAGTACGGTCCTTTCTTTCCTGAACCTTCTTTTTATATTTATCAGGACAGTAAAGTGTTCTTTTTTCATTATTTATTGTGCTAAAACAGGTCACTGTGATTACCACTCTTTAAAGCAGGTGCATAATAAGTATGTCTCCAGTAATTGATTTGTGTCTTCCATGCTCTGTTAATTTAACCAGAAATCCTATTGTATTTTGTTATTTTAAAAGTGATGGGAGAAAAAATTGAAGGGTAATAATTAGCGTTATTGCCTGACCCAGAATGAACAAGTTGAAGTGCATATTAGACAGTGGTAAAATTGTAATTACATACCCAGGACCTTGTGCTATCCTTCAAAAGATGTAACAATGAGGTATGTTTTATTAAGACATATAATGTAACATACTGATTACTCCTGCTGTCAGACATTTCATCTTTCTAAAGACATCTAGCTTATTTTTTTGGTTTAATACAACATTTTCTTTTCTAATAATTTCCTGTAAATATTTTACCTCTGTTAAAGAATAAATTGCACTGTTTTCCATATTAAAAAATACATAGAGTATATATATATCATAAAACTAGCAAAATGTGGACCTGATAGGTCCTCAGAAAATAAATTCTACAAAGTTTGGATTATTGTTGTTTTCAAAATGTTAAAATGTGACTTTGTTATTTATATGATGTAAGGATGTTATTGTTACAAGCCATGTCTTTTATATATGTCCTTTATATGTGAGAAATTCTAATAAAAACATTGAAAACAAAAAAGTAGTAAAATGTGTTTATTTTAGTATTACCTATGTAGGTATTATCAGATTATTAAAATAGAAATTTTAACACTAATGTGTGTTTCTAAAATGCTGAACAGGCGATACTATAATGATCTTTATGGAGTGGTACAAGGATAAGACACTGAGAAAGAGGGATGGTCATGTAAATCTATAAGGGATCCAACAGTAGAACATACCTTTTTATATGTACTAAGTACATTAAAATGCATATTGCAAAGTTTTAACACACAGCTAAATTTAAATATGGCTGTGGCTCAGTTGACAGGGTTCTGGGAAAACTTTGTATTGTTAAGTTACTTTTGAACAATCTAAATATAAACCTACATCATTGATCGTAATAGTAATGTCCACAATAGTCATTTGTTTTTAAGTGTTAGCCTAGCTTCTCTCTTGGTTCTCCTCTACAGATACTGATCTGCAATAGCTTCTTTTTGTCCAAACCTTTCTCTCATCTACACTATGGGCCTGATTTATTAAAGCTCTCCAAGGCTGTAGAGCAGGGGTCAAACTTTTATGGCCACCAGGCCATTTCAGGGGTGGGCAGAAGCACACTAGGCCGGACTCTAAGCCCCACCCCCACCAGGGAACGCCCCCTGAAGTGAAATCCTTCTCCTCTGTATGCATTGCGGAGGAAAGGGATTTACCTTCAGGGAGCGTTCCATATTTACCGGGACGGCAGAAGTATCAGGCCTGCCACGGTAAATAGGGGAACCACAGCAAGGAAGCGCCATCGGAGCTCCGGCTCCACTAGTTCCCAACGCCCCCTGGCACATGCAGCCGGCAACCCGCGGCTCCAGAGGCGCAAGTTGTCGGCCAGCATTAGGCCGGATCGGCCAGGGGGCGTTAGGCCGGAACCAACTACCGGCTAGGCCGTAGAGGATACACTTTCATCAGTAAAGCTGTATGATCCAGAAACCTGGAATTCATTTCTTCAAAGTCATTTGCTATGTACTAGCAAATGTTTTGAATCCTCGACCATACCCATTCAAGGTTTGCTGGATCACACAGCTTCACTGATAAAAATGTATCCTCTCTAGTCTTGGAGAACGTTAATAAATCAGGCCCTGTGTTCTCTGACAGTCCTCCACTGAGCAACATTATCTGGTGTATTCATTCACCATTATTGTTCTCTTTCACAATTTCCTCTATTCTCTTTTATTATTATTATTATTCATAATAATAATAATAATAAAAACAGTATTTATATAGTGCTAACATAATATATTCTCCATCATACATTTTCTAGCAGTCCTGCTTCATCTGTATTCTCAAGCCGATCTTAACCCACCCACTCCTGTTAAATTAATCTTGGATTGGCCAGTAATGCTTACTAGTGTTTTAAAAAACGAAAAAGATATTTAGCCTAAATTTCTTAATTTAGAAATGGGCACAAATATTATATACTATTTTACATTATTTATCGTTACAGTAATATACTATTTGTACCCTTGACTAGATTCTAAAATACAGGCTCCTTTTTTCCCTTAAGAATGTTATGAATAATTGTCCTCTTCTATAATAATATATTACCTAGGTGTGACATTCTGCCATGTTTATATTGAAAATTGTATAGTGCCCTAAGAAATGTTTATCATTTTCTCCTTGAAACTCGTGACAGTTGTCTCAATGACTGTATACACTTTATTTGTGCTTTTAACTAAAGCCCTTGATCTATTGCTAAACATCACTAAAAGGTAATGAGGTACCAATAGGAATGCTGAGAGGATGAGTAATTGCATGTGAGACACTAGACAGTGTGTAGCTAATGAGTTCTGCCTCTAAAAGATCAGCTTAATTGGAAAGAGAACCCCTGAAGAGTTTATTTTGTCTTTGGTATGGTCCCACTTACTGCTGTGAGAATAAAAAACTAGGGGGTAATCAGAATACATGAAATGATAGACTTGTAGATAAACACACAATCCTAATGATTTAATTGTTACATATACAAGGCTTCACATATGAAGAATTGATATTAGACGATAAATGGGAAATTATATTTCCATAGCAACCATCTTTTATTGGAACTTTCTTATTCTTATATGGTGTACTATTCATTAATTCTAATGACAGTGACCTTGATATCTAACAGCTGTATTTAGACTGAATTTGCATTATAAATGAACTGGGATTGTGTTCCAAAGGTAAACCATATTTTCAATAGATACAACAATGATTGGAGTGTGCAAGGTATTGCTTTTGTGCATAAAACTAAAAAAAGGAATCTTAATATAGGTGGTACCAAACGACTGCTAAGAATATTACAAAAAGAATTCTGTTTCATGAACATTGTGATTATGTGAATCTAAACATTTGTACAATACATTGTATATCCGTGAAAAAAAAGAACATCCATCATTTAGAAATGAAATGACAAACTAGCTAAGCATCTCAATCTAAAACTAAAACAAAAGAAATCTTTTGCAAATATTATGCTGATTAAAGAAAGATTGTGTCAATAAATGTCAGGCCTATACACCCTTCTTTGCATTTTTGACCATATGACTATGCAAATAATCTCATATGTATGCTTGTTCCCAAGGAGCATGTCACATTTTAGTGAGTAATTGCTATCTTCACAAATTGTTAGTTTAAACTTCAGTCATTAACATAATAGTTATCTACTTCTGGCCTTGTCCATGTGTCCAAGCCTTGCTTTAGCTCCTGGGCTTTAGCAAGTCAGAGATAGTTAGTTCCACATATCTGTCAATATGAGGGAAAGCCTGACATGAGGGAGATTGGTCTTGATGTTGGCAACATCAAGACCAATCTCATTGAGGTGTACCTACAGTATGTTAATAATGAAAACCAGCCCAACCAAAAACAAGCACATCCACAAGCAGACTGAAATCTAATTGGAGAAAAAGGCTGAGAGTGACCCTACCAAAGGCTAGAACTGACAACTATTACCTGTTTTCCTGCAAGCATCATCAGTTTCTTTTATCTTTGCTGTAAAAAAATGACCAATTGTCCTCTCCTTTGAGTTTCTCATATGCAAGTCATTAGCTTGATTGAGAAAATAAATATTTTTCTCTTTTTTGGTCAGATCATGCACTTATTCATAGCTATATTTCCAAAAATAGCCTCTAACCATTATTCTGGCTTCAGAAAAAAAGGAAAACCGTCTTCAAATAAAGTGTGGCCTCTCAAGGTCTGTAAGTGATTTGCTTTCTTTTTCTTTTACTGTAATTGCACTCAAGTGTTCATGTTTCAAAAGGACCAGTAAAATGTCCATGGCTTTGTATTTTAAGGATTATAACACCTTTATATATTTTTTTCTGATAATACAACATGCAAAAAGGGGGTACTGCATTGGCCAAAGTAATATTTTTAATCAGTTTGCAATTTATGTTCCTTTGTGCAGTTGTACTTGAGCTTTCCAGGTATTACATGACATAAAATTTTCTTTGCTTCCCAGAGGCAAATTTTAGCTGGAGTGCACAACATCTGATTAAACATTTCAGCCACTACAGAGCCAGCTGGAAGATGAAGGACTGGTGTTGCTGCCGGAGAAATCTTAAGAATCAATAAAGGTTCTTATGTTTAAAGCAGGAGGTGAGCTGACAGAGAACATATTCTTACATTTTATTATAATGCAAGAGCAATTTAGATCATTTGTGATAGAAAGCTACTATAGAAAACATTGGCAAGATATTTAATAGCTCCACGGGAATAATCCAATAAACCTTGAGACAATTACAGTATTTATATTTCCTATAAATCTCTGACATCTTTTCTCATGCAAACTTTTCAAAGTAAAAATTCCTTTAACTTTTAAATGGACATACTTTTATTGAATATAATTTTAAAAAAGTTAATCTCACACTTTAATCCTGTAAACAAGAATTGCCAAATGAACAGTACTTATTAACAAATACGGCAAATTTTGAGTTTTTAACACTATGCTCCTTTGTCATTTAATTTTCAGTACTATCAACAAATACTCAACCATTCAGCCATCAGATTTAATAAGATAGATAAAGATTGTGCCTGGTATAATAGTTCTCCTATTCAGGCATGTCATCAAGTTGTAGGACATCACAGTGGACAGATATTAGAAACATTATGTTAATTATTATTATTATTATATATTATTATGTTAATTATTATCATTTAGATGTGGGATGCTTTGTTACTACTTGGAACAGAAGATGTCTAATTTTAGTTTAGAGCCAAACACTTCTATGCAGTGCATTGCTCAGTTTATTTAGTAATAACGCTTTAAGCTGTGCATTAGTAATTTACTGCACAATATAGAAATGTTTACAGTAAAGCAATGCATCAGTTTGTGAGGTTTCTTTCCAGAGGCTACAAATGCCATCCTCATTTTTGTTTGTGCCTTAAAAGCAGGCTATTTTTTCTGTGCCTTTTTTCTCTATTAAGCTTTTCTCCTCAGGCTAAGATAAATGATTACTTTGCTAATGTCTTGCAGTATGCCTTTCTCAACATAATGCTAAAAACTTTAAAAGCATACTACCAGGCTTACCTAATTTTCTGGCTAGGACGCCTATAGAAAGCTTGAAGTAAATTTAATAAGATAGATAAAGATTGTCCTTTATGTACATCATATGCTCTTCTGTTTTTCATCAACTGCATTAATGGTTTACTATTGGGAATTTATAAAAATAAATCCTATTGTACACTGTAACATGTAGTCTAAATAATCTCGGTTAAGGGAATTTCTTGTTCCTATTTCCTGAGTTGTAAATGGAAGCCAAATGAAGCCTTGCTGCACCCTATAAGCCCCACTTATTCTAGCTTTACTTCCAATCCACTTAATTCTGAATAGGTATTATTGGTAGGAAACATACACTGACTGGTAATGTCCCCTCTCTCAGGGGGAGAGAAAACAAACACCAAATGGTAGGTTCTCCTCTTTAGTTTTCTGTGTATTCCTGCTTTAGAAGGCATATGAACATGGAATGACACTGCCGTCAAAGAGAATTGAATTTACATTAAATTACATATAGCAATGTACTATTACATTGACATAATTCCACCGACATCTATCATTGCATCCAGCCATCCATGAAACTAGGCTACATATTTTTTAATTAAAAAAATGATTTAGTTTTTTCAGCACCCATGACAATTGGCTTCTATTACTGGAGCCTGTAGGCACATGCCCTTTGATGTCCAAAAGAAAACCCTTTTTCTAGAATCCCTTATTTTTGCATTTTCTCATGTTACTGACAAAAGAATGTTTCATAATTATACAGAAAAAGATGTCTCATTGCCTTTGCCACCTCAAAGAACAGGTCTACTGTGTCTAATAGTAAATCTATTATAAAAAAACTATGCAGTAACCTCTATTACGTTTAAGAACCATGTCTCTATAAATTTTAAGAGTAAGAATAGCACAAGAACATTTAGGGATACAGAGTAACCAATATATTTGTATGCTTACAAATGTTGTAAAAATATTACAAACACATCAAAAAGTGCATTACAAAATGGCACCTAAAATGTTATTGTAAATTATTAGCCAATACATACTATATCATATCTATGTGTTATGGAAAAGCAAAAGAATGAAAAGAATGAATGGAAACAAATCTGCAGTAATTAATATGTACATTAAACTACTGTGAAATAAGAACATAGGGTCTGATTTTTTAAAGGTCTGGAGACTGGAGAGGATACACTTTCTTCAGTGAAGCAAGGTGAACCAGCAAATCTGGAATTGATTTCCTAAAATTAATTTCCTATTTGTTAGCAAATGTTTTGAATCCTGGGCCAGATCCATTTCAGGTTTGCTGGATCACCCACTTTCACTGATGAAAATGTATCCTCCCCAGTAATGGAGAGCTTTAACCCCCCTAGCAGTAATCTCGAGTGTTACTCGGGGTGGATTTACCATGCAAAAAGCGGTAATCCCCAGTCACGCTCGGGGTTGCTAAAAACATTAAAAAACAAACTTACCTTGTTTTGTTGGTGTCCCCCAGCGTCCTGCTCATCCGTCCAGGTCCTCTGGACACGTCTTCTTCCTCTGATCTCCAGCCGGAGACTGCAGAGACGATCTCCGGGGTTTTCCTGGTGACATCAGTGCGTGCGTCGGTGCAGGTGGGAGGAGCGCTGGTAATTCCAATAATTTTGTATTGGATTTATACAACAGTACACAAGTAATGGTTGGTTAAAAGAGCAGGTAAGTGCAATATGCCAAACAAATACATCTTAGTATATATACCCACGTTGTCAGGGTTAATCCCTCCCTATTGAAGACTGGATACAGGGATCTAACTTACCCAGTCTTAAGAGCCCCATTGGGATTCACAAGAATTATTATGAAATATATCAATTATATATATGAAGGGAGTAAAAGGGATAAAATTACAGCATGATCCATTTAGGGCTTACAAGCCTGTTTCCAAAAAAACATAATATAGTTTGTTACTCAGGTGAGCACAGTTAGCATTATATATTATTTATGGCCTTTACAAATCTGTACTTTGGTTCAAAAGCAGCATTTGATGGTTGAAGTCAGCAGAGCTTCTTTTTTTTCATTAGGATAAGTGAAAAATCCACTGAGACCCTTTGCTAAGTGAACAGTCTAAACTCCTTTAATAACTCAACTGATCTGTGTCTGAAAAGTCTTTATAGTAGTACTTTATGCTCACGTGCCCATATTATTTACTGAATTGTAAAAGCTCCTAAAACAAAAATTCTATATACTGCTGCTTACCAGCCCTTAAATGGGGTGGCTGCATTAGTTTTTCTTTTTACATTTTTCACTACCATTTTTTAGGTATTCCTGTGAATACCATACTTTCTGTTGTGGAAGAGCTACACTCATTTTACAATTTTATGGTGACAGCCATGTTGTCGCCAAGACTTGACTTTAAGGATGCTTTTTTTTTCTCCATTACACAAGCAGTGAGAGGAATTAGTAGTTTATAGAACATGTCATAAAAGTTTAATGACAAGGACATTCATGTATATATCCTACATTATATTATTCCATTAGCTTATCTAGTATGAAGTGTTGATGCTAATGCTTAGAATAAATTTGGTAAAACATGTAAATTAAAACATATAAATAGCATTTGCATGGATGAACTCACAGTTAGTGTTGAAAGAAGTGATTGAAAGAGTGATGTCAATTATTCATCCTCTACTTGTATTTACAATTATTTGAAGAAAATTTATTTGAAGAATTGTTATGGACCATTAAAAATAGTTTACAGTGCAGTTTGTTTACTTTTTAATAAGATATGTACTGTTTAGGTATTCACTAATTGCATCTTATAAAAATTAAAAATTAGTATATGAAGATGTATTTGTTTTTAGGCTTCTTTGTAAACTATGGATGGGTTGTAAACTTGTTACACCCGAATTTGGACCAACAGTTGACACAACTGTGGCTTCTTGACAGGAAAATTGCATTAATAATGAATAAACATTCCAGGAAAAAGAGGAACAATGTAATCTATAATTAAAAATGTTAATAACTCTGAAAACATATTTAATGCACTCAGAACACAGACAGCATTGGCAATTGAATTTTGAGGTCACAAATCAAATCATTTACAAAAGATTAGTGCTGTGTTTGAGAACACTGGAACCTTGAATCTCAGTAGCTCTCATGCAAGTTTTATGCTACATAATAAAAATCTCTTTCCAGCTATTTAGTTTAATTTTGTAGTTTAGTGAATAAAGTTAGCAAATTTACTGAAATTAACTCCTACTGGACATTAAAACTAGTCCAACAATAGAAGGTAAAAAAAACACTTGTATATTTTTATTTTTTTCTCTACCTATTCCTCTGTTGTATAAATGAGAAATATACCCTATAAAAACTGCATTTGTACAAGTCTCCACTTATTAGCAGTAAATTATCGGTATATGTGAGCCGGGAAGAGGTGCAGAAAATGCATTACAGGAATATAGAAAAGTCATTATTTTCATTAAAACTCTAAGCTTTTCAAAAGGAAATCTAATAATACACTTAAATTCTGGCTTTCAACAAACTCCTGTCTCCTTACTAAAAGCAGCTAAACCTAAAATATAACTGTATTTGTTATAGTCAATTGTATGTAATCTTATTATAAAATTTGCTGGCTGCTATTTTCAGATTTTACCCAATTTGTACTTTAATAGGTTGTATGTGCTGTCCTCCATTGCTCTTGCTGACAGGAATAGGGATTGTGTAAGTTATAATTGTAATTTTATTTCTTTATTATCTTTATTTTTGACAGGTTCTCAAAAAGTATGCATATTGAATGACAGCAGTACAAGTATATAAAGTGTAATTCTCCAAAACTTAATATTTTGCCTGGAACACAGTTTCTTGGGGTATATGAAATGAAATGATGACCCAGGAAGGCAAGCAAAAAGTTTTCCATTATTTTCAGAAAGTCCCAAATATTAAGTTAACCAAAGAATGAGAAAAGTCTTATGCACAGATGTTGACAATTAGCAATGATCAATTTTCCTAAAACAGGTTTTAGGTTGAATTTTGTATACATATTTGTATATATTGCTCTGTACTAAATGATTTGCACCATTTACATGGAGAAGCAATGGAGAAGTAATAATAGTGTAAAAGCACACTGAAGGAAACGTATTTCTTACTCCTCTCCTACTTGTCAGTATGTTTACTGGCGCAGAATTCATGAACTGAAGCGATCTCTCCAATGGATATGCGCAGCCCCGGCAGTTTCACACTGGCGAGCTTGCATTAAACTCACTGTTCCCCTAAAAAAGTTTTCTTTCTAATGGCACACATATTACCCTTAGCCCTAAAAAAATGTTTGTGCTGTTCAAATGTTTAAAACATCTATAAGCACTAAGAAATACACATATTTAAAATGACATTTCTTTGTTGTTAGGCAAGAGTTAACTGAGTTCAGCTCCTCTACATAGGCGCCTGTCTAAACGCTTACGATGCCTGATTGGAGGAGCCGCCTGGGTGTAAATCTTGCGAATTTCTGCAGGCTAAACCTCTGCTTTACCATCGGACTAGATTTTCCCATGGTGTATATGATGGTGTATATGATGGAAATAAGTCCTTTAGAGTGGAGATTGTTATGGCAAATTCGTTCAAACTCGGACATTTTATTATTTGGATGTTGTAATGAAAGAGTTTCAAGAATGAATTGTTTAATTCATAAATATCAGAAAATTTGAAGGCCCGTTGGGGACAGGAAATTATGTAAACGTGTGATATTTCTTGATGACAGGGATAAGAAAGTGGGAAAGAGAGATTTGAAGGGAAGGATAAAAGGGGGCGATGAGGAGATAATAGTTTATGTTTATCCCATATTTGTAGTGAAAAAGATAAAGTGTGAGGAAGTGATTTGGGTCTAAGTTTTGGATCTAGCCATAAAATGTTATGAATACAGGGGTGGGGTAATAGGGCATCTTCCATAGAAACCCAGGTGGGTATATCAAATGTAAAATTGTATTTAGTGGTATTAGCTAATTATGCTACCGTTTGGTAATGGGAGAGGTTAGGTACACTTAATCCACGCCTCCTACAAAGCTGACATAGAGTATTAGTATTAACTAGGTATTTTTGGATTCCATATAAATTTCAGTATGTCCCTTTGAAAGTTTTTTAAGGTATGACCTGGGATTTTGATAGGCAGGGCTTGGAAAAGGTACAATAATTTGCGTAACAGTGACATCTTAATTGCTAAAATTTTACCAAGCCAGGATAGTCGAAAGGAAGACCAAGAGGATAATAATTTCCTCAGTTTGGAGAACAAAGAAGGGTAATTGGTTGTATATAGAGTTTGGTAGGATTTAGAAATATTTACACCTAGATATAAATGAAATTGTGAGGCCCATTGAAACTCAAAATGTGTTTGAAGGGTGGTTATTACATAATCTGGTAGGGGTAATGTTTAGGGTTTTGGATTTGGATTGATTTATAGAGAGGTGGAGAACGGTGAAAAGATTGGGTAAAGATTGGGTATAGAGGGATTTGTTATACTGAAAAGGGCGTCATCAACGGTAAGGTTGTCGTGATGGATAATGAACAATATGGACAGATGTGTCTTAAAATATTAGAGAATTTGAAATGGTATAGAAGGATTCATTTCGAAAAAGTTCAGGAATGTGACCAAGAATACTATAAGTTAATTACTACAGCAAGGAATGATGAAGTGATCGAAGATAAGGTGTTAACTTACCTTAACAACAAGCACCAAAGATTACAACCTTCTACTCAATGCCGATTATACTTAAAAATCTGCTTAATCCTCCAGCTAAGCTAAAAACTGTCTGCCATCAGCTGCTGCACACTAGCACCCCCGTAATGAATTTTCTTGATAAGAAACTAAGATTTTAAAGCCAATAAAGTGCCATGGCCATTTATTGACAAATAAAATTGTAGTGTCTTTATTATATTTTGATTTTTTTAATTATTTATATACATTTATATCTTTAGTTGTTGGGTTGGGGGAGCACCGTCTGCAATACCTTGTCCATCTGAGGGAGGAGAACTACTTTTAAATAAACAATATACATAATATATTCATAAACAGGACCTAACTGTTAATAGACAGCACAGTTTTTATAAAGCTCCAACATATTACTCAGTGCTGTACAGTAAATGAAGTTTGCAAATGACAGACAGATACAAATGACAGACAAATGACAAAGGAGGATGAAATGATTCTGCCTGAAAGAGCTTAGAAAATATTGAGACGGTGCTTTGTTAGGAAAGCAAGAATCCTGTCTTTTGTACTTGGTGACATCAGTTACTGAGAAGCACATTTTAACTATGACAAGGACTATTTGCTGTAAGGAGTGTATTCCTATCACAGTCCTTGCTTGTATTACTGGTCTTTCAAATATCACAAAACAATATAGATTTGGTGTATTTATATCTAAATTATAAAAGACCATTGGATTTTCATTTGTACTCAATTGTGGAAGCAAAACACTAAATAAATGCACATCAAACTGAATTTAAAATTAGCACATTCACACCTAGGAACCCTGGCAAACACTGGCATTTACCAAAGGAAACAGTTGATAAAGACGATAATCCCAATGTTCTATTCATATTTCACCTAGTAAAAACTGCTCTGCTTTAAAATGAAAACAAAATACTATTTTTTTTTAAAAAGCTGAAATAGTTAATACTTTCTATTCCCAAATTCATTTTCAATGTGAACTAAGATTTTATGGGTCACATCAAGACAATTCAGTCATAGTTTTATAATTAAATCCAAGGCAGACACATTTTCAAACTTAAAATACCAGTTTTCTAATTTTCAGAATAAAAGTGTTTTCTGGTTGTTTTGTACTATAGTAAGTTTACAAATCATCATAAAATTGCATTTATTTTCAGGCCTGAAAAGCTTCTGCAGCAAAAAAAAAGTCAGTTCTTAACTTATTAGGCTGTTCATTTCTGTCCGGTTTTATAAAAGCGGTACATTGTTTTTCATGAAAATGTATTTTACAGTATAATTTATGAGTATGTATGAATATATTAAGTAAAAATAAGTATAATAAGTTTGAAACACAAAATCATGTCGAAATAATAAAAAATAATAATTTTTTTTTTTTAATTTTAATTTTTTTTGTAAAGAAATAAATAATATATACAGTATAATATATTATATTTTACTGTAAAATAAATGCTCATGAAGGACAATGTACTGCATTTGCACATATAAATCTACTGTATTTAATTCAATAGAGTTATTTTGTATTGAATACAATCCAAATGAATTTGAATTTCCTGCCCCGAAGGAAATGTCCGCATGTATCGATGTCACCGGGACCTTCCCGGTGACTCATCGAGTCCAGAGAACGCCGGCCAGAAGAAGCGAGAAGACGTGCAGGATGACGCGGGATTCCGGCAAATCAGGTAAGACGCGTTTTACTATTATTCCCTTCGAGTTCACCTAACCCGAGTGTGACTCAAGGTTACCGCTTCTTCCAGCTTCTTCTTCCAGCATATACCATGTACCTTGTACTGTATAATATAATATAGACTGAAACAACAAAAATGGGATATACAAGTTATCTAAATTTGTTTAATATTAGTTTAAGTCATAATCATTTGAAAAAGTTTATATGCAGTTTTAAGTGCACTTAAACTTTCATGATTAAGTAGTTTATTAGCAGTGTGTATGATAAAGACTGGACAAATTTTGCCAGTTGAGGAAAATATGGTATGTATTTTTAATGTCTTTTAACACTCTCAGGAAAATATACTGCTTTTTTTTAAGGTTTCTGATTTATTAATTCTGCACTATATTGTAAGGAAACTTTTTGTGGAAATGTAACTAAGCAGTTATAGAGTCTTTTACTGCATCAACGCTTGATGAATGCAGAAAGTTTTTAGTTCAAGGGATCCTTTCATTAACTAACTTAGTTTTAACCAAAATATACCCATTAATTAAATTATTTTTTTTTTCTGACACACTTGAATAGTCATGATCATTTTATTAGTATTATAAACAAATATACAAAAAGCTAAAACAAGATATTTCTAAATACAGTTTAGAAAAATACATAAACACAAGGGATTATTAAAACAAACCTAAACTTCAAAGTAATATATTGTTTATAATTAGAACTTTATCCACTTTAACCACCTGGGCGTTACACTGAGGTCTAGATTTCTGTACCAAAAGTGTTACAGTTTTTCATGAATTTTTTTTTTTTAAATTGTAGACCTGTAACTTACAGAAATATGTCCGAACAGGGTTCTAGTAGATATCATGAATATAAAAAAAGTTTGACACACACAATCATGTAAAAAAAATACTTTTAATAAAATTAAAATACACAAAAATCAGCTTAAACAAGAATACATAAATAAATGAAAAATACTGAAAATGCGATAATTCGGTATACTGTATAGTAATATATTTTTCTAAAACACCTCCCTAGTGTCCAACCGTCCAACGTCACATACCTATAGACAAAACCACATAAATATATTTTGTATTATTTTGTATTGGACTGGATACAGAACTTTGTATTGAATCCAATACAAAATATTTGAATTTCCCGCTATGACCCCCATCGACGGGCGCATGCACGCACATCATCAGGAATCGCCGAGGGACGCGTACGCGAACGCCGGGTATTCTAATTCTTTCCAAACTTCTGTACTTCCATGCAAAAAGTGTTACAAATTACTCAATAATTACTTATATAATTCACCGAATTACCGCATAACTCACCGAAATATGTCCAAAATTTTATCAATTTAATAATAAATTTTTTTTTATAAAACATAAAAAAAAATCTTTAAAAAAAAAATCCTTAAAAAAAGTTTAAAAAAAAAATAGTGTATAATGTACAGTAGCCTATATAATATATATATAATACAATTATATATATATATAATATATAAGGATTTCTTTGTATTGGACTCAATACAGCATTTTTGTATTGAGTTCATTGCAAAGGAACTCAATACAAAATTTTGAATTTCCCGCCCCGCCTCCCTCCCGCACCGACGCATGCAGCGACGTCACCGCGAAAACCCGGTGATCGTCACTGCACTCGCCGGCTGAAGCAAGAAGACAGAAGACGTGTCCGGAGGAGCTGCGGGGAGAAGGTATTTTTTTTTTCGATCGACGCTGGATCATCGCAGCGGGGACCAGGTAAGTGAGGGTAAATTAGGTAGGGAGAAAAGTTCGGGCTTATCGATAGTTGTAACTTTTTTTAGCCCGAACCAAGGTCGGGGTTATCGGTTGGGTGGTTAAAGATTCTTCATGTGTGTTTTTTTTCCTTTTTTATTGGCTTTTTAAGGGACCTAAATATTAACTGATGTTTCCTATTTGCAATAGAGAAGAGTATTTACCAGTGATCTCAAAATTAGGACTACTGTTTATTCTGCAAAGCTCCTACATATGATAGAAAAAAGACCTAAAAGTTTTACCCAATAACAGAAAAGCCGGTCCTTTGTTCTGGTGTAAATGTTTGTGGTGGATAGAGAGAAATATAAATCTTTTGGCAGATAAGAGCAATGTAGCTGTTTACCCATTGAGTATAATAACTTTTTTTAATTTATTTCAATATCTTTAAAATGAAAGTAAAAATTACTTTTTTTTGTAAAAATACTTTTGTAGGGTTCACATACATACGTATTTTCTTTCACATATATACAAATTTTCTTGCTGCCACAAAAACAGAAGTTTCACTACAGTGCTGTTCTGTTTTAGGATCTCATTTTTACAGCTAGGCTATTGTCAGACCTGCAGAAATGGCATTTCCCATGCAGCTCCCGGTGTCTGGCACCTTGCCTGCAGTACTGCACTAGTTTTTAAAGAGCCAGTTGCTCACTGCAACACCTATTTATTCTCTATTGTCTGCTGTTACACCTTAAAAATGTTTATGAATTTGTAAATTGATATGTAAATATATATATATATATATATATATATATACATGTATAGGTATGTGTATGGGGATATATGTATATAGTACACTGTAGGATAAATCCTAATAGTTAGACTGTATCTAAGTAGCATGAAACAATACAGTAATTACAAAATGGCAAAGTAATGCAGTAATACTATAGACACCCATAAGAATGGTGGAACACTACATGTAGCATATCACCTGAGAAAGCAGTTCAGGGATGTGTGGAAGTGGTAACCTGAGCACAACCTAACAACTAGTCTGAACATGGCTTTCAATGTCAAGTTCAGAAAGAAAAAAATAATAATTTGGTCTCAAGCACTTGCTGTAAAGCAGGCGCAGCTGAAATATAGCACAGACAGTCATGCTCAGGGATGAAATATGGATTGAAAGCCCAAGATTAAAAATGGAACCAACATACTGGAAATTAGGAAATATAGCAGGTAGATAAATCAATTGACTTGTTTTAATAACTAAAACTCTTGGTCATGAAACAGGGTACACAAGAACAAAGTCAAGGATGTCTGAAAGAATCAATACATTTAAAAAAAAAGTCAAGTCGAGTATCAAGGAGTCGTAGGATGAAATGGAGGGGGATAAAAAAATATTAAAGATACAACTAGTAGATGAAAAGCCTGGAGGGTGAAATTCAGTATAATTGTTACATATGGCATTTTTGGTAGTTTAAGTAAAGCAAAGATCAAAAGAACATCCCTAGTGACCCAGGCTGCAATCAAATTTGGGTATCTGGTGCATGTGCTAATTGATGAAATGTCATTTTTTTACCTGTAATCAGATGTTATAGGCAAGAGGACACTACCATAATAAGTTGCAAAGTTAGACGTTTTGACATTTATTAAGGTGGCCAATTAATTATCCAGTCCAAGGCAGTAAGTCAAAATCATAGTAAGCTGTAAAATTTCTTTCCAGATGTTTCCTTTCCAACAGATGTGTGGTATCCAGGATTAAAATGAATACTGATACCAAGTTTACAATTTTCAGATTTTGGAACAGTAGGATTGTTGGAGTAGGTCATAGTAGATATCTTTAATGGATTTCTTAGATTTTGGTCAGAAGAAAAGTCCATGTAAGCATAAAAAAAAAGAAATAGTGGGATGGAGACCTGACCTGTGCAGAACCCAAATCTAGAGACCTAGATGTGAATAAAATGAATATATGGCAAATTTGGTTGGAGATGTAATTTAGCTTTTTGTCATGGTCATATTGGTCTCCTAAAGTTTTGACTCATTTCCCCATTTATGTAAATTGTATTTTAGTTAAGGAGCATTATAGAAAATGTGGGGTGAGACATATAGGGAAAAGAGGTCAGATCAATAAAGTTTTATGGAGGTGCAAATTAGATTTAATGAAAGGAAGTCTGGAGGCTGGATGAGAGCGGGGGAGTCCAGTTAGGCACCCTGAAGTTTTGTTTTGAGTGCATACATGGTAAATGATGTATTCCACTCAACCAATCTCTAGTAAATAAACTGGAGAGGTTTTAGAGACTTGTGTCTTCCCAATGTACAGTTTAGCAAATATTTTAGATATAAGGAAAACACAGTTTAAACAGCAGAGTTCAAAATAATCTTTGGATATCCCAATGCCCTGAAAGGGCCTTTTCTTCAATGGGGAAAAATGCTGATCGCATACATTTGCAATGAGATCAGCACTCTTTTTTCCCCATCTTCGCCACACACACACACACACACACACACACACACACACACACATGCAAGATCAGGTGATGTACAAAGAAGGCAGATGAAGATGGCCGCGCCCAGAGCTTCTTCCCTGAGATGAAGGAGGATATCGGGATGATGCAGGACTAGATCCAGGATGCCTCTGGACGAATATGCAAGGGTAAAGGTAAGTAATTTTTTTTTTTTTTGTTCAGGTTACTTTTGCTTCAAGAAAAAAGGGAGGCCTTGACATCTTTTGACATTTAAGTACAGCAATCAGCTAAGATATGTTGGCTCTGAATCAATGCAAGTCTGTATTGTAACCTATCTGAGGTTCCCTCCACAAAATCACAATACCTAAAAAACTGTGCCTAGAGTAGATGATTTTGTGGGTCTAAATGAATAAACCTTGCAGTATTTGAACAATCAGAGGTTAGAACTCTGGCCTTTACAATGCTAGGTCCCAGGTTCGAAATCTCGGCCAGGGCAATTTCGACTTGGAAATTGCATGCCCACTGGAACCTGTCTGCCACAGGGTAAGATACAGTATTTTTCAGCTGTCGTTTTACTACCAGGATCTAAGATGAAAGTTTAAAAAGGTTATGTTTGTTTAAGATGTTTTCACTACCAGTATTAGAGTTTGGATATAGGGCAGTATATTCCTGGGTGAAAGTTTCTACTATGGACTTGCTCACTGTAATTGGAGATTTGGTTATTGTGATGGACTGGGCATTGTCATTTTGTACTTGCAAACAATTTGCAAGATTTATTCCTGTGTGAAATAAATACTAAATGTTATATGTCTGAAATAATAGATGGCTTAATATTTTATTTATTTTATTGAGAGGTAACTATCATTTTGCCTTTGAGCCATGCAGATCAATTTTGATCAGACACATTGCTTGCAAAACAAAGGGGCCTGCTTGGCTATGGCACTGGAATCTAAATACTAAAGCAGTTCTTTTTTAAGGTTTTCAAGTTCAAAAGGCTATAATTTTACTATTCAATATTGAGTTGACCGCTTCCTCATTTAAAATTAGATCAGGTTGGTGGATGGAATTGTGGAAATTATACTTTAGCCATCAGAATTTAAGATGGACTTAAATTTTTTTTATTTTGGTATAGATTGAATGGGAGAGGATTACTTTTAGATATTAGAAAATCGTGCAGTTCTAAAAGAATTGGGAAATGGTCTGAAATCCTAATCAGAAAGATAAAAAAATTATGGGCTTTAAGAGGAGATTGTCAGAATCATATCCAGCTGTGCACCACAGTGATGAAAAAACATCAACATCAAAGGGTGTAAATAATGTCAAAAAAAGGTAATGAATTCTTGGAACTTTTGATCTTGTGGAGTTCGTTTTGGGAGTTTTTGATTTATCACCTTCTATCTTTAGGATTGTTTTTTTAAAACTGCAATAATTTTTCCATCTACTGTCAATTAGGATTACAGAGAATGATAAAAAAGATTACATGTCAAAAGACTAAAAAAAACACCATCATCCTTATTAGAAGCATATACTGTACACTGTAAACTCTGAAGTAATCAATGCAAGTCTGTATTGTAACCTATCTGGGGATTTTCTGGGGATGGTCCCACCATCTTTTAAAGAAGCCTATTTGGCGAAATACATCAGGAATAATATGGACATCAAACGCGTACTGTAGTTACTTGCCTGCCATTTAATGCGTGGTCAGAGCTCGTTCTTTCACATTTAACATCCTTAAACTAGTGGACTGTGTCTAGAATCGCTGCTTTTGTGAGTCTAAATGAATAAACCTTGCAGTATTTGAACAATCAGGGGTTAGCCTTTGCAACGCTAGGTCCCAGGTTCGAAATCTCAGCCAGGGCACTTTCTGCATGGAGTTTGCATGTTTTCCCTGTGTTTGCATAGGTTTCCTCCTACATTTCAAAATGTGCAGTTAGGTTAATTGCCCCCCCCACCCAAATTAACCTTAGAAGGTGGTAATAACATATAAGTTTGGTAGGACATTAGATTGTAAACCATGTGTTGGAGATGTGGAAATGTGTTGGCCGTATTTTGGAGAGTTGGTTAGGTAATGTCCCAGTAAGCAAATGCCAAATACAATCTTGTGCAATCTGTATTAAATCTCTGTATTAAATCGATAGATATGCTTAAGCCCATGGGTGGGCTTCAATTTGCTCAATAAATCAATAGACAACAACAATGTTTTTGGTAGAATCACATGACTCTGGTGATGGTCAAGGAAATGTTTGGCTAATTATTGATTAGGTTAAATATGTAATTCAAGGAAAAACATTTTCAAAGATTTTCATGGTTACAAAGTACAGCACAGAAAATTTTATTGTTTTTCCCAAGTGTGTTTGAATGCCCTATTGAAGTTTAGGGACCTATGTTTTTACAAGACTTTAAAGCCATTGATTTTTATTGATTTTTTTAATTTACGATAAATCCACCATATTTGGCATCATCAGAACAGATGAGCTGCATTTTGGTGTGACAGCTCAATATCATATGCCCTTTCTACCTAAATTGTCCCTGGAAATCTCAGGTATTTGGTGACAACTTCGGAAAAGAATTAATACAGATAAACGGGGACAAAAATCTCAGGGATACACAGGTTACCCAGGTGTAGGGTATTGTGTCCTAACAGATTTGATCATTTGGTTTACAGGTATCATATATGGAAATTACCTACTCTGTCAGGAGAATAAGTAAAAGTGTATAGAAGGGTTAACATAAATAAAGACTTCTACACCATAAAGAAAAGCTTATATAAAAATAAAAACACAACAGCTATATAACTATACGAAGCAATGCAAGGTAGTTTTTTTTTTCTCTTTACGGGTTTATTGCTTGTTAAGTTGTAATGTGGGAGAGAAAAGAATTTGGAGTAGTATCTACAGTTCAGGCAGAAGCTTGAAAAGTTGTGATTTTTCAGGGACAGTTGAGCAGGGCAGTGTTTTGTTGTATTCTGTTTCTGCTGTGCTTTTGTGCTTAATTTTTATGTTCTTTTTGTTTTTTTATACCTGTTTATTTGTATATCCTGTGCACTTCAAGGGATGGTTATGCTTTGGTTGGCTTTTCTCCTAAATTTTCTCAAATAAAATATTTTTTCACCATATCAATATTTACTGTTTTATCCACAGTATACCAAAAAAGTACATTTCCAGAGAGAAAACTCTGGTTTTCCCTGATGTCCCTGCTTAAGAATAAAATTTAATTTCAAAGGGTTTTGCTACCACCCCCCCCCCCCCCTTCCCATGGCACAAGTCCAATAAAGATGCATGCAGCTTCCCAAGTGTAAATACAACTCTAAAGCAGTGGTCACCAACCTTTCAAACCCATGGAACACTAAATTTACCAGTTCCGGATGGCCCATGCGTAGGGAGAAAAACTCCCCACATAGTGACATTATGATGCTAGAACCAGAGACACAACCTGTCCCCTTCCCTGAGCCTGCGATCCATACGGGGGTTGTGATTCACAGCTCAGGGGTGCATCAGCTAGAGCCGCGGACCACCAAAATTTTCTCAACAGTTAGTTTCTTGAATTAGGAGGTTACAGAAACAATCAGTATTTGGTTATTAAGTATGTACATTTTATGTCTTGATATGATATGATGATATATGATATTTGTAACCTATTTGTATGTTTGTAACACTGTACTTTCTTACTTCTTGTTGTTTCAATGAACAACATTTGAAAAAAGCCTCTATTGCTTTTGAGTTAAAATTGAGTTAAAGAAGAGTTAGGCAATTTTACTCATCTTAACATTGTGCTTCTTTTTTTTTTTTTTTGCGAGACTCGCTCAGTGAATTCTGCTGGACTAACAGACAACTTATCTCATCTTCCCCATAAATAACGGATGCCCTTGTTTATTACCGGGTCAACAGATTTTCCAAACCTCCGTTTGCAATCATTGCCTGTTTACCTATACTTCATTCTTTGTTGCTATACCCCCCTCCCCCACACACACACACACACAAGAATAAATATTAAACTTAATTTTTACTATTTGCTGTGTTGGCTTCATATGTGATGGTGATTCAGGTTTTAGATCTAATCCTGTAAATTAAAAGAACAAATTTTGGAAAGATCGCTCATTTCTATTGGTAGAAAGGTCAGTCTCCCTTTTTGAAAAGCTGGTTTACTGTCCCATGGTTAAAAAAAACAAAAAACAATAAGCTATATGGAACTGTGCATTGCATCAATATTTACTGAATTCAGACAGCAGATGGCAATGTGCATGTATTGACTGTAGAGGTTTGAAGTATTGTGTTGGTTTTTATTTAATCACTCTTTGTTTTTTACTAACTGAAAGAAACATTAGCATGCGGATTTAAACTTTTAGGTGTTTTATTAAATCTAGAAGTATTATATTTCATATTCTAAAGTTTATGAATTGTTACCTTTCATGACATTGTAAAGTTTTATTTTTTGTTTTACTTTGCTATGGAATTTCGGTTTTCATGTGGAGTTATATGTGAATGTCAGAAACATGTAAATCTACAACATATAAAACCAAAGTGTTCTCTACATAACATAGCAATAAAGGTCTTTCTGAAATCATTTCACATATGCATACTGCTGATATCAGTTAGACAGGGATGAACAATAATATTCATAGGGCTAAAAATTGCCCATTTGCTTCCAGTGTTTTTTCTTCTTTTAGAAAACTTGGATTAACTTTGAATAATCACAAGAATTTGGGTAATTCAACATCTCCAACAAGGTAAATGTTTTGCAGTAACTTTTCAAAAGGTGTTTATTGTCATTTTTAACTTCTTTTGTTCGATAATGCCAGATAATTCTCCTGTTCTTATTATTAGTTCTCATTTAGAACTACACATGTCAAACCAACTAATTATTATGATACTTTTGTTTTAGGGTCAAACTGACTTTTTATATGCTTCAAATGTTGTTGTAATGAAAGTAAATATACATAAAACATGTATTTATTTAATAGTTGACAAATGGCCAAGGGGTACAATCTTGGATGGGATTTATATTGTGTCACTTCACAGCAGGCTAATGAGCTCCACTCAAGGTTTTGGCATTGGCAGGAAAGATACAAATGCCGGATTGGTGTGCGCAGAGGTCTCTGGGTATGAAAAAAGGAGAACTGCTAGAGGCGGGTGACAGTCTTTACATGTGCTCGAAAAATCTAACCCCAAGAATACTCCACACAGATTTACACCAGAAAGGAAGAGGTGAGTTGGAAGCAATGAACTGCTTTTCTTTGTGTGGACTGCGTGCATGGATCCCTCCCTTGTTTAAGTATAAAAAAAAATGCTGTAAAGGCATTTTCAGCGGTATTCCAGAGGATCTGCAGGCTTCAGGCAAAGACTTTCCCCTCGACTCCTTTTTCTATTTCCTTAAATACTGTTTAATTTATATTCTGAATTGTCTTGTTCTATTTTAATTTTTCGTTTCCTTTTTTTGTACTTTTGTGACTTTTTGTATTTGACTTTTTGCTACTATTCACCAATAAAAACGATTGTTAACGAAAAAATGCTGTAAAGTGAGCATACTTTCACAAATATTGTAATAAAATGATTCTTATTTATCAATTAACAAACTACAACGTGCATCAACAAAGAAAGAAAGAAGTCCTTAGGGAGGCAGCTTTCCTGACATAGAGGTAAAATTAGGGTATTCAAATAAAAGCACTAATAAAAACATTATAAAGCATCCTTCCCTCCAAACATGTTAATGCACATACTGTCTGTAGATGTGTGCATCAGGTGCATATGAAAATGACAACTGTGCCATGCACACCAGAGTGAAAGCAAACAGATGCATGTAATTTTAAGATGGGGCACATTTGATATCTATTTTATGGTAATACATTTTAATACTTAATACCTTTTCTAAGGCTAAGGTGGGGATAGAGGACTGTTTTATATAAGTGAATTTTAAAATTAGTTTATGCACAAGTATGGGTCTTTAGCTTACAGATTTTCTACTGTTTTCAGTTACCCATGTAAGATCTTTAGGAAGTACTGCATCAAATCACCTTTCCAGAAATATGATATATATGCACACCTCTTACTTTTCTTCACTGTTGTATCTGAGCATCTCTGGGCACTTTTTAGTAGTAACCAGGAACTGCCAGACTGCCCCCTTTTGTATGTTGGTTGGTTGGTGGTTGTCAACTGCCCCAATACATTTTCTATGGGGCACTCACTCTGAGCTACAGTTACCTACCTCTGAAACTGGTGCATCACAGATCTGTGTGTATATTGTGCCCCCAAAAGCAAATAAATAATTATTCACTAGATATTTCACATAAAGTAGCAGAACATAAAAGTGATTCATTGCCTTTTGACCTGCTTCTTTGAGAATGCAGGTATAGAGGATTGAGATATCCATTGTGGCTAAATGTCAATTATACTAAAATACATGATAACTTCTTAGTTAATTGAGAAAGTCATTGGTATCTTGTACATATGCTGGTGTTTTTTTTTAATCTTTGACTGCAACAGTTGATTTGTGGGTCTGATAGCTAATACTGTAGATCTAAATTTCAAAGATGTTCCCTTTTGTATTTTAGGTAGCATATATATTATGGAGAGACTAAAATTATCACTGTACATTTCATGAGTATGTCAACCACTGGTCCAATCCTAAATAAAGGAGCTCAATCAAGGAGCAAAGATGTCTCTTCCTTTGTCCACTAGCTTTATAATAATTTCTTTGCCAGTAACACCTACATTTGTTATAATTCAAGTTTCTTTATGATTTGTTGCTACACAGTATCATCAGTGACATCATGTTTAATAGTACAGATATTGCTGCCTATGGCATTGTATTGTCCAGGTTGTGTAAACCTACTTTTCACCCTGAAATGGCAGGTAACAGTACCACAACACAAATTTTATCCGTATTAGCTCTAGTATAGCGGCAACCTTGAGGTCAAACTGAAACAAAGGGATATACAGTGGAATACTAAATTTAATACAACATAACCCAAAAGTGGTTATGTGGAATTTAACTGCTATTTATTGTTATCAATTAATTTATTTATTGTTATCAATATAACTATATATACATAATAATAATGTTTTGCTCTTATTTTTGGTCAAGTATTTTATTGCAGATTGTCCTTATCTGTTGTTTTGGTTAAGAAGGTAAATGCTTCTTTCCACATTATTTCTGTATGTATATTTTGCTTTTTATATAGTTTCTATCTTAATAGGATCTTTTTTAGTTCATACACTATGTATGTGACTTACATGCATTAGATGCATGTTTGACTTTACAAATGGCCATGTTGTCCAATACTGTGGCTTTTTTATCATTCCATGCATGCTAGGATGAATATTCCAAAAATCTATGTGGTGCTGCAGCTTCTATGCTAATTGAATTTTGCATATATACTGACATTAGCATAATGTGAAGGACAAGAGAGTCCTGTTTATAAAATTTTTAAAGCAGGTTAAAGCGAATACTTTTTCCACTAGTAAAAATTTGTTTAATGGTAACTTTGAGTGCCGTGGGTGATGAATCCGATCATTATTCTCTTGAAGAGATGTGGTGCCTAAAGCATGTTCTGCATTAAACACATACGTTATATGCCTGCTCCCCCACAATGTCCTGTGGTTTCCCCTGCAAGTCCTTATAATAATGGAGGATACCACAGGGACTGGTGGGTAGAATCAGAGGGGTAAATGAGGGAATACAGAAAAGTGTTGGATATAGAGGATTCTGCATCCAACCAATGCTCTTTAGGAAAGAGAAGAATTTAGGGAGAGAAGAGATTTACTGTCAACAGGACCAGTACTGGTTCCTGATCTTTACTTGCAGAGTCGAATAAAGTATAAGTAAAGTATATAAAACAATGAAAAATAAAAACAAATGTTGAGACAAAAAAATATATTTTAGACTGGATTTTTAAAAAATATTCTGACTTGCAATGCGTGCAATGTATATTATTGTAATAATTTGCAGTAGTTATATTTTATGGCTGTATTTGTTTCACCTGATGCACAAAACTATTTTATTCAGTGACAGTAGTTTTCTACACATGAGAAGTAAAATATTCCCACCGAAGTCGCCTATCTATAATATTGTGCACATTAAACTTTCTGTATCACTGCAGAAAATGTATTACAGACACAGATAACAGCCTAAAATCTCCTTTTATCTTGTAAAATAATTAAAATATGCTATTATAGCCTTCTGTCTTCATTTCTTTTACCTTGTCTTAAAGTGACATTATACTGTGTGAAGCTGGCCCATTTCACATGAAAAGAAGTGTACTGCCGTAATGAACAATGTCTCACACTGAAGTTCAAAAATCATTTTACAAAATCTCCAATGAGTAGATTGAATGTGTTGGTTGTATCACGGCAGAATAGCTCTTTTATCATGTGAATGCAGCACAAAATCAAATAATTCAATCTTTTTCCTGCATTATATCAGTACCAATATTCAGCATGGTGTATTTAACTACCAAGTAATTTTGCTTTGCTATACACATGGTGTCAAATGCTGCTGTTTCATAGGATAATTGTCACTCAGAGGAGTGTAGATAGGGAATGATAGAGGTAAATAATGAAACAGAGTGCTTGTCATTTAAAATATTGTTGTGGGTATTGTTTTTTGACAGACCTGGCTTTCAGCAATAGAACTGTAAATTGAGCAGAGTTAAATGTATTTTAATCCTACATAAAATAGTATAGGTATAAGAAAATGTCCTGCAACACAAGAAGAGATTTCTTTGAAGGTAAATCGAGGTATAGGACTGCATAACCAGCAATTGAGTGAATGTGTGTGTTTAGGAACCATTTTGTATATTTAGATGCAGTTGCAATGTGGTTTTAATGGGTTTGTACCATAATTCCTGGTAGTGACATCGCTTCTGGCTGTGTGCTTGCTTTTCATCTTTTGGAAGAAGAACAGTGCTGCAACCACAAATGCAAGGGCAAGATGAGCAAATGCATAAACCTGAGCTGTGGTTTGCCGTTCTGGAATACATAGCAGATGTTTGCTGTGAACAGGGCCTTAATTTAACAGGGCAATATTGCAATGTAAACTTCTGTTAGTTCCAGGCAGCAAAAAACTTCAGCTGCAGGGTACTATCACAAAGGGATGTGCATTTTCCATGAATCACCTTACCATGAACAACAACAGGACACAAAATGTTTCTTATGCTTTTTATGGCCTTTTATGACCTCCACCTTTTATGACCGTCTAAAAATAAGAACTATCTTAAAAAGGTCCCTTCAAAACATTTTAAATGCTGGGACGAAGCCCTAGGAATGGAAAAAAAAAGTTACATTTCCTATTTTTTTTTTTACAGGACATGCATAAACCTGTGTGGCGGAACTCCGCTAACAGGTAAATGCCAGTAAGGGAAATATTGATAAAAATGCACCTGCATAGAGTAAGACCAGACAGTTTATTCAATTCACAACTTGTTGAAAACAGCTGGATCTAACTACCAGTGCTGTTTCCCATCCACTCCTCTTCATATAGATAATAGTGAGAGGAAAATTAATGTAATAGTTCTGTGACAAAAGAACATGGTATAGTCTGACATCAAGCGGATATCAGCAATGACAAGACTGTATGTATTCTATCTGTACTCATCTGCCAAAGCTGACAAATGCCCTCCAGAAGAGGTAAAAATGACCAACATATGTATTACAATTGATGAAAGACCAGTACCCTAAGTAATATAAATATAGGTTACTGAAGTAACTGTGTTGAGCCTTTATATTGTAAATAGACAAGGAAAGGATAGAAAAGTTGGCGGCTCCTTATGGCAAACGTGATTAAAACTAGATATAATTCTTTATTTAAGTCGTATAAAACAATCCTACAAACATAACAGTATACATGAAATCATGCAAACACAATAAGAGAGAACCTTTTGTGTTTACTATACACAATACAAAATCTCTTAGCAATGTATAGTATTGACGTGTTTTAAGAAAAGGATGTTCATCCAACACTAGGTTCAAAGGTCAGAATACCGTATTTTTCGCCCTATAAGACGCTCCGGAATATAAGACGCACCCAATTTTAAAGGAGGAAAATCTGGAAAAAAAAGATTCTGAAAGATTATTCCCCTTCTTTTTCATACCGGTATTCCCCTTCTGATCACTCATGTGCCATTCAAATTCCCTTTCTGATCACTCTATGCCTTTCAAATTCCCTTTCTGATCACTCTGTGTCATTCAAAATTCCTTTCTGATCACTCTGTCATTCAAATTCCCCTTCTGATCACTCTGTGCTTTTTTTCCACTGTACGGCAGTTAGGACAGGGAACAGCAGGTGGCGCTGTGCTGGCTTCTTTCGCTCTGCTTTACAGACAGGAAAAGACACGTGCTGCTGCCAGAGAGAAGAGGAGACAGACGCTGCTGCAGCCAGAGACACACGCAGGATCGGGTATCGGGTGAGTATATTATTTTAGTTATTTTATCACACCTTTGTCGTATAGGACGCACTAACTTTCCCCCCCCAGTTTTGGGGAAGAAAAAGTGCATCTTATACTGCAAAAAATACGGTAATTAGTACTGTTATTACGGTCTCTCCTGAAGCGTTTTGCCCTAATGGGCTTCCTCAGGGAACAACGAGACTTTACAATTCAATAGATCATGGTAAGTACACAAACTATAAACCATTAATAGAAATACATAATGTTAGATTCCTATTCACAAGCAGTAACTCACATGATATATTGACCTGGCTGAACTCACATCAAGGGCCAGAGTTTTAGATGGCAAGTAAGTAGGTTGGATAAGCACTATAATGTATAGAATCTCAAACAGAAAACACTAAAATTATATTATGAACTGCCATTGTCAAATTCAAAATAGTTAAACTTACTTGGACGGTATAGTGGTTAGTGTAACTTGAGTATTTATTTCTTAGGTCAAAAACATAGGAATTGGGTGTATTCCATGAGAAATTTGTGACACTGTGACATATACTAAATATATTTTTCTTCTTTTATCCGGAAATATAATACATTTTTCAAACATCTATTTGCCCCTTTGTTCCTAATGTAAAAAAAAAAGAACCTCAAAGAAAAAAAACAAACATTGGTTTAAAAAATGTTTTATCCACAATTTATACATGTATTGCAGTGCATTCAAAAGGAGCATACATTATTTGTCAAGACAGCATTTTCTGCTACAGCTAATTTGAGAAATTGAGCAAAACAATAATGATAGGCATATATATACTGGTAATTAGGGAAAGTAAAAAAGTGTTTGAGTTTAAACTAATAAATTATAAAAGGGTGCATGTTTGCCAAGGCAGTTGTTTTTTTTTGCTACTGCCAAAAAGGGAGACTAAAAAGATGAAAAATAAATAAAAACATAACATCACAGCAATTATTTTCTGTTACACATAGTCAATTGTTCTCATTGATTTCCTGTTGATTTTCTCATATTTTGATTGTTGACTTATTGACTCAAACAATTTGTGCTAGTTTTTACATTTCCTGGGTGAAAATAAAATAGCCACTGATTATAGTACTGGTATTGTGGTCTCTCCCGACGCGTTTCACCCTAATGGGCTTCCTCAGAGAAAAACGAGACTCTAAAATTCAATAGACCACAAGTGATGGGGCACAAATTAATCCTCAACTCAAACTAAACCTTTTTGATCTGCATCCAAAATTCACTAATCCTTCTGTAGCTGGAAGAAGGGCACTAGCATCATTACTAAGTACACCACCAGTGGTAGCAAAAAGAGTCCTATTATACATGTTTTTACAAGGTAGCATGAGGCAACGAAGCTCTGCACATTGTGGACTGGTTGGCTCCTTCATCATCCTAGTCACAGTGGGGAAATAAATACAGTGAACATGATACATTATCCAGGAGCCAGGGTATCTCCGTAACACTCATAACTACTCTCCCTGGGGGTGAAAGTTCTCAGGGTAGAGGTCCTACTCTGTTCTTTTGGAAAATGTTCTGTTCTTTTAGGAAATGAAGACAATCGTTTCTGTGAATCACAGGAAGCAAGTCTGTTGAAGTAGAAGAACTGTGGGATGCTGCACAATATTTATTTATTCTATAGGAGCTAGAAGTGAAAAGTGTTGAGGAGGAGAGCAATGAGAGTGGCATAATTGTTATTTAATATCTTTTGCAGCTGCTTCTGCTCGTGGCAGTAGTGGTGAGGATGCTGGTGGTAGTAGTGTAGTGCTGATGGTGAAAATGGTGGTGGAGGCAGTGGTGGTGGTGGTAGTGTAATAAAAAAAATGTCCACGAAAACACCAGGTAGACAAGCGCACTTGGTGGAAAAGTTTTGCCCTTATGTTCCTGATGCCACGCATCAACAGGAACCACCCTTGCAATGCTACCATAACCATGAACTGCACAAATAAAGATGAAACCATAGGAAGAATAGATTCAGAGTGGCCCCATGCTGTCCATGATTGCTCAAATTAGTTCAAGAATACATTTATAGTGATTTTATACCATATGGGAAAACAGGCAAATATGCTGTTTAGCAACAATAGGGAGACAGTTTGTGACTGTTCACAAAGTGAAACCACAACATTTAGTTTTAATATACAAGGGTAATTTTTCCCCATTGTAGTGTAAAATTTGCCGTTTTTTTCCAATATAAATAGAGATAATTCAGTCAGAAAAAGGTATTCAGACTTCTATCCAAGATAAAATTGGTTAAATGATCCAATCCAAATAATTTTCTACCAAAAGTAATAAACATTTTTTTTATATCTGTTTGTTATATTTCCCTATGCAACTTCCATTTCTGAAACTGGCTACATTATTTTCATTTTTTTCCTTAATGGAACCAATACCAATATGTACACTACAGTCCCTCATGGGACTACAGGTAAATCTGGGGGCAAATAAGCATAGGCATGAGAAATTGTATACACTACACTACTTAATCATACACTGTGCATTGTTACTCGATTCTCCCAGTGGCACTAGGAATATCCCCCTACTCTAAGCTTACAGTAGATACTTTTCTTTCACCTTTTTATGTTCCTTCTCCTGAACATGACCTCCTTCACCCCATTATGCTGTTTTCTTGGATGTGTACATTGAGTTATGAGACACGGTCACGATTCAGACTGAACAGTGCCATGCATGGGAGCATACTCAACTTGTAAGCTGTGACACTGAGGTAAGAGAATAAGAGAAACAAGGTAAGAGAAGGAGAAACAAGTATATACATTTTCCCCCCTAACTGTTCAATAAAATCTATTGCACAGTTTTTTGATAAAGCTTATAGTTGTGTTTTAGGAGCTACCAATGTTAAGCATTTAAAGTGTTACAGAAGCAAGTGTGGTTTATTTTCTAATGTTTTGTACTTTTCTGTAGAGGCCTATAATAATTTTTTTTCGCATGGCAAAGAATGGCAAATAACCGACTTCCAATTTGTGCTTAGAAGTAAGTGCTGGCAAGCTTAACATTACAAAAAAGCAATCAATAGTACACAAAAGAATAATAAAAATGACAACTGTGCCCATTTGCCATGTGAATAGGAAATTGATAAGATTATGGTCTTTGATGCAATTGCTTCTGATATCCTTTTATTTCAATCATTTAGTCCACTATGAGCAATTTATGTCTCAAATGTGCAAATTCAATTTTGTGCCTTTAATTTCCACTTTTATGATACCAATTATTATTGCTTTTCCTTGATTTGTAAGATAGCACATTGTAATATCCAAACTATCACCACCCCTTCATCTACATTAAAGAGAATAACACTCCTCTTGAATGAAAAAATAAAGATCGGTTGCAGTAATCCTTAGAAAACAATAACAGCTCAGCAGGTTTAAAGTACACTTTTAAAAAAGTGACGCTATAATCTTGCCTTATGATGAATTTTACATTTAAATAAACACATTTAATTGAGATAAATAAAATTGGAAAATAGGGTTACTAATAGGAAAATAAGTAATGATCACACAACAGGTGCCTCACAGTTTTTTCTATTTTTATACAAATTGTGCAGCTTACACATATGAGATAGGAAGTGGGAAAGAAGGAAGATTGACCCTTTTATATGCAAACAAGAGTTAGCATAAAAAATATATAATATTATATTATTTACGATATGTCCCTGCATTGAAAACCCAGACAACAGCTGTTTGAATAAACTAGGTATGGACAGATTTGAACCCTTTGCCTTATTATGCTAGATGCCCAGCTCCAAAAGAAATTAAGACAGGCAGTATACTTGTTTTGGTAGTCAGAAAATATACTTCAGCCAATGTGTAAAAAATGTGTGAAAGTCATTTACCAGCATTGGGTCTGATTTATTAAAGCTCTCCAAGGCTGGAGAGGATACACTTACATCAGTGAAGCTGAGTGACCCAGAAAACTTGGAATTGATCTGGTCCAGGATTCAAAACATTTGCTACCAAATAGCAAATGACCTTGAAGAAATCCATACCAGGTTTGCTGGATCACCCAGCTTCTCTGCTGAAAGATGTGTAACCAAGATGGTCAGCAAACCACATCTCCTCTCCATGGTGCCTGGGTACACAAGAAAAGTAGCCAACAAGCTCTTGACCCCTTATTGCCCACACCAAGCCACAAGCCTTCTCTCAACAGCAGGGCACTGTATAGTTGAGGGAAAGTGCTTATTACCCACATCCTAACCCTCAAATCTTTACAGTGGATTGCAGGAGAGGAGCTTGTTAGAATATGTAACAACAAAGAGGCACCCAGATAGCCTCCCCTTACTCCAGGAAATAAGTATAAAGGTACATAATACCGCCTATCCTTTCCCAAAAAAGGGTCCAATAAATGAAGATGTCCATATAATAGAAAATAATTTCTTTTTTTAAAGAACCACATATATGGACCAGTTTTCTTTTATTTGTAGAATACTCCATGAAAACTGTGAACGACAGTCAGTGATTGAAATTATTATTATCAGTTTCCTTGATGAATCTAAATGTTACATCAGTGTGCAAGGCAGAACATATCAGAGTCCCTTTGGTAAATCTCAGGTCATCATTTCTGTGTTACTATCGCTTAGACCTTCAGTAAACTAACCTCCAAATTTCCATGACAATTAGATCTGCAATATGTTGATTTAGAATTTGATTGCATTTGCTACAGCTGGGTAAAAATAAAACATTGAACATGTGTCTAGACATATTTTTATGCAGCATGACTTAGCTTTTACCAAGTGACCACATAGCTTTATATTCGATTACTACTACTAATCTAGGACCTAAAAAAAACAGAACGCCCCAAGGATTCACTTTATAGAAACAAAATAATATTTTTTTAAAGAAGCATAGTCATATTTTATTTATAATTTAGTCTTTTTAGTATAACTTGTCTTTTTATGTTGATTATTTTAATAGACATATATGCATCCCTTTTACACTTGTAAAATGCATTATGCAAATTATATTGCCAGCAAGTGCTGAAGAAACGGCAGTATTTAAAGAATGAAATTTATTTAAATTAATACATTTCTGCATTGCAATTTAATATTCACATCAAAGCATCCCAGAAAAGACATCCTATTAAGATGCATGTGAAAACTCCCAGCTCTTCCTATACTTTTGTTTCAGCTCTTCAGACAAAAAACTAAACAAGACAAGTGTGCATTGATTTTGCAGAGTGAATTCTTCTTCTTGCAGCTGCAGTGGTTTCAAATAAAAGAAGCTTACTTTTTAGAAAGCATAGCTAATTCTCCAGAAAGCCCCTTCAATATACCAATTTTTTCCAACCTGGCAGTTTTGGATTGCATCTGTCGATTACTTAGATATGGAAGTAGCTATTTCCCATAAAATTGTTCCCTTGCTCATAGTACCGAATCATGTTAGATACCTTCTTAAAATGCTAGTTGCAAGATACATTATTTTAATGCTGCTTTCAGTACCGAGTATAAAAGAACAATCTTGCTCAGCCAATGCCTATTCAGATAAAAAGTGGATCTTATTCTTTCCATATAGTAAGATGCTTTTGTAAAAAAACTAAATTTGAATATCATAACGCAAAACAAATTCTACCATTTTATTGAATGTAACATGTGAAATATGCTGTAAAGATATAATATGCATACACTGAAGGGAACAATTCAAATAAAACCTAACTGTTGTAAAATACTGCTAGGTGTGACATACAGTATTGCATATTTCTTTTAATAACAAGAGTGAAAAAGAAAAAAGTACATTTAAAGAATAATGTTCACAAACTCTCTTTTGGAGCCGGTATGTGCTTGCAGAACATTGGCACTAAAAAGAGCAATCTATATTCATATTTTGTGTCTATCTATTTGACTTTCAGAGTACCTTATAAATGGCATCCTCTGTTAGGGGGATGAATCACAGATCGAAGGTATATATTTTTGTGACTATTACCCACCTTCATTCCCCTGGGGCTGACCTCAAACTAGCTTGCCGGGCACTGCTATATGCATGCCACTTACAGACATAGTCGAGAAATCAATTGGAAGCTGCCTACCAACATATTATAAAGCAGAACTAAAGTTAAAAAAAAATTGAAGGATCATTGCCTGTTCCTTCTGCAATAAACCTGCCTCCTTGTAGTTTTGTTTTTACTTTTTACCTTTAATGCTTTAATGCTTTAAAAAAAATACATTAAAAGCCTTTGAACTGAACCTGTAAATTATCTTTGAAGGTAAAGTTCACTTAGCAAGAAAGGGTGACAGAAGACACTATGAAGTAATTTCTGACAAACATCTTTCTCGTAGCCTATCAGTACTTCCTTCTGTTTCTACACTGTGACAAGCACAAAGTACAGTCTTGGCACAAATTTGCACATGCACAGGAGTTGTGTTATCCCTGCCCAGCCAATGAAGAATAGCCAAAATCTCCCAATTCTAATGAAGACCAGGCAATTTTTTGCAAAGATAATTTTAACCACGTTCACTAAGCTTAGTGAAACATCCCTTGCAGAGTGACAATTCACCTTAATAATTGAACAGCACAAACTCCTGTTTCTAAACACTGGTTAGATGTGAGGTAAAGAGGCACAAAGTAACATAACAACAATTGTATGTACTGTGTAATCCTTCTGCAGAACAAAGTAACAAAGGGTAAACAACCCTTTTATGTTAAGTGAAAATTCGTTTTTCTTTTTTTTTTTTTTTAGTGCAACACCTGTTTATTATTAAAAAAAAGGTGCAGCACCGCCCCCTAATTTCCGACCACCTAGGCGATCGAGAATGAATGGGAGCACAAAGCTCTTGGGTGCTCTTTCTGCACATGCCTGAGCATCTCGCAAAAAAATTTGCCGATCTCACACATGCGCAGCGAGATCGCCAAGTTTTTTTTCATCCTACGTCACCCGATGTCGCGCCTGGGCCAGGTGACGTAGGAAGAAGAACTAGGAAGAAAAGGGGAAGATTCCGTTGCCCTGGGAGCCGGCTCACGGACGGATGCCAGGACGATGCAGTGCAGGATGCAAGAGACCTCCGAAGAGATCAGACTGCCCTGCGGGATTGAAGGTAAGTGGATTTATTTCGTATTAGGGACTTTTGGATTTTGGTTCCTCTTTAACCTCCCATTAACCTACCTCCCATCTTAGTTTACCCCATTCTGTCGTAATAATTCTTCTCTTTTGTTTTAATTCATTTTTCTAACCGTCAATAAATACGTTTTTTAGTTTTGCTTGTTCTTAGTGCTTTTAAAATGCAAAATTGGGAAAATTTTCATTTGTAAAAGACTTTGCAGTGTTTTTTGCCAAAAAAAATACTTTCAGTGTCAGTTTACACAAAATTGTAGAATGAAAGTTACCGGTATTCTTTCCATCTACAGTAACAATTTGTTTTTAACTAACACTGTGGCAAAGTTGAAAAAAAGTGTTATTTCGTATATTTTTTGTCTAAAAATTTGAAATAAAATCATTTTTGCAAGACAAAATCCGCAAAACAAAGTATTTTGAATCCTAATACTTTGTATTTATTAGTTACCTTAAGTAACAAGAAAGTTATTTCAGAATCAACTATATGTCCATAGCAGAAATATTAAAATAATTCTTCCATAGAGTGAAGTGGTTGATAAACATTAAAATGTGAATAAAATAGAATGTGACTTTAAAGTAGTTATCCTTTGGATCAAAAACTAGACTGGGCAGGGTTCTCTACTCTTGAGTTACTGTTTGTACTTATTTCGTCATCGGCATCCCCGGTTTAATGTTGGCACTTTATAAGTAGAAGATAAAAATAATAATAAGTTGATATTGTATGTGTAAAACAGGAATGCATTTTTCATTGGGTGGTATTTATTTTTTCCATCTTAGCAAACTAAATATTCAACATTATTTTATCCCCAAAGCAGACCTAATGTATCTAAAGTGTAGCTCTCATATTGAAAGAAACTTCACAGCCCTAAAATATACTTTTACGCACAACACAGCATCTTCTTTGACATTTCCACTTCTCCAGTCAAAGGGCAAGTTTTATGTGCAATAGATGCACTGATTGGTTGCCTCTGTCTAAAAAGCCAATCAGTGTTTTCGTCACACACAGAACCAGCTCCCAGAAAAGAAGCACATTATTGTCATAAATAAAAAAAATTACTAAGGTGAATAACTATAATGTGACATTTTTGCAAAATAGGCTTTATCCAATCTAATGCCTAAACAAATAAAAATGTTTGTCAATACAACTGACAACTAAATGGGCTTTCTGTAAGGAGACTGGAATACCCGGCATATCTTGGCATCCTGCACTGAGTATGTAACATCCATCTATTCTGTCTTTCCAGTGTGCCTACATTTCAGTGTAGCAATGAATTGTATGGAAAGGTAATGAGGTAATTGGGGAATATAATAAGAGATAGATTTAGAGTAATAAACAATTCTGTTTGTACAGAGAGATAAAATGGTGGGCTGATATTTGTTAATAGAAAGGAAGGAAGTGTCTCCTCTTCACAGCACTCAGGAAATCATTATAAATCAAACAATATCTTCTGAAGAGTTTTTGATTGTTGCCTGAACTTGTTCAATCACTGTTACTATATCTGTGCCACAGAAAACTTTGTAAAGTGTAATGTGCAGCAAATATGCACACAGTATATTCCTTAAAGAATAGCTAAAATAAAGGATAGGCAATGTACTTCCATTCCAATCTTCCAAACCAATAAAGTAGAAAACGTATCTCTAAATCTCATTTAGGTCTGTGTGGCCAACCTGAGGGCATCACAGATATTACTAGTATTGCTTCCATTCATTACAACTCTGTTGTTGTGCTGAAATGAAAAACAACGGTGGTAGGGTTATAGTAAAGCTAATTTTTAAGAACAGTCTGCTCACTAAGCTACCTTGGGCACACTGAGGAAGAGATGAAATTTATGTTTTTACTTCTGTCTGTAACCCCACTATACCCCTTTTCCTGTGTCTATAATGCCCACACAAAAATAGGAAATGTCACTGTCATGGGAACAGGAAGTCAAACAGCTTTAAAACATGCTCAGGAAGCCAATAAAAAAATCTAGGAAGTTCCATTTCTTCTTCTCTCTCAACTAAAAACGAGTCCTTGTTTTTGTCTGTGATTCCCATCCTTTCCTATCCTGACTGTAAGTGAGGAGAAATGCCCTTGTAGGGGCACTGATCAAAATTTAAATCCAAGCTGGGGTCAAAATTGTACTAACACCCTCAAAAATGCAACAGATACATTTGGGTTTTACCAATGCTGCCAAACACCATAGTCTTTCATTTCAGAATATAACGAATACTTTATGTATAAGTCACCTAAGCACATCATTTTTATCATGCCATCATGTAGTGCTTGGTGGCATATTGTATACCATGTATCAAATCTACCACTGTATGCTAAAAGTGTTTGCTTGCTTTTTGTTACCTTGCTACGTTTAGGCACTTCCCAGACCCCTTTTCCCTTTCTTCTTATTATTCCCTTTCTTATAATTTTGATGTGACTTTCTAGGTTACCCTAGAAGTGTATCATGCAGTAGTCAATCACCTATTTTACCAAATATAAAATTCATTTATGTTCTATGAGATCATAAAAAACAATGTTTTAACCTCCCTAGCGGTAACCCCCGAATTTATTATTTTTACATGATTTTGTTTCAAACTTTATTATTCTCATACTATTATATTATACTGTAAAATAAATTTTCATGAAAAACAATGTACCGCTTTTAGACATAAATCCAGACAGAAATGTACTGCTAGGGTGGTTAATAAAACAAGGTATATGACTTTATAGGGCCCTTTTAAATTTACATCACTCAATATATTTACCAACTTGAATGTTGGTATTGTTGGTATTGTGGAGGAATCTTGGGTTATATAGGTAATACCAGTGTGACATGTTTCTGTGTTGTCTCTGTGTCTTTGGTTACACAGATGGGATGGACAGACGATATGGTGAGAGGGAACGAAAGTGTTCCCTACATGGAAGGTAAGCCTAGGCAGTTCAGGCAGGGTTGCAAAAACACTTTAACTTTTGCAAATTTTCCTAATATAATTGTTTTTTTTTAACCATAACAAATAAAGCTTGATTTAGTGGCAAATATGGATACATTTTTTTCTAGTTTTTATTAAGGTAGGAAGTTGGTAAAAATTTGAAAATTGTGCAGTATTGTAACTTTGCTAAAAAAATAAAATAATTTGCACTGCTCTAAATATTTATTTTAACATTTTACATTTAAATGTGCAATTTTCGTTTTATAATGCAAAAATTAATAATGATTTATAAAAGAACATTAGGGTGTGTAGTTGCAAAAGTACCCCCCCTCCGCCTTTCAAGAGATAAGCGACAAGAGATAAGTGATTTAGCTTAGTAAATGCAGTGAAAATTAATTTTGCAAAAAATCCCACACAAGGGAAATAAACAGTATTTTACCTTGCCTTGCCTATATTCCTTTAGTGAATCCATCCCAATGTGTTTGTATAAATTGTTAGTGGAGTATGACACTTATGTGAGTGTTAGATGCTCAAATGTAGTTCAGCTTTTTTGCATCTACCTGGCGCAATCAGACAGGTAAGAAAAGACAATGCATATGCAAAATCACCTGTCCCTTTCTGCAATAACTACCTGCCTGATCCTTTAGTTTGTAAAGTGGGACTGGGGGTTGGTGTAACTTTATGCAAATGTCTTTTAATAAAATCCCCCAACCCCTGGGTGTTTGCGACCTGAAGAAGACTGTGGTTGTAAAGGCTGTGTGGGGCTGGGCAGATAATATGTTATAAAGTTGCTCAGAAGCAGTACAAGATGGTCTAAAGAGCTTTTTATAAAATACATTTCTCCTTTTAAATACAGCAGTGCAAGGAATAATGTTCAAGGTGTGGTACTGATAGCAATCTCTACTGAGTTGCTTTTAATTAAGTTACTTTGTTCTCATTTCTTGCTCATTTTACTTTCGAGGTCAAAATTACCTCACAATGGAGGAAAAACAAAGGGGCTCAGATTCTTTGTGGCTATTTTGAAGAGGCCCAGTAACAAATGGCAAATCTCCATGTAGGGCAGCCTTATTGAATACGCACACAAAAAAGAAAACCAAAACAAATGTCAGGATTGGAAAATAGATTTAGTATCAATCTTGCTGTGTCTACAAAACACAAAGTAAAGGGAAATTCACCAATATCACACAGATGCCAAACAATCTGGCATGGATTTTCAGCTTTTCCTGCTATATCTAAAATAAAAAAAAAAACGATGTCTTAGATATATGGAACACCAGCCTAACTTTCAGTTCAAATATCGTCTTGCTGTGTGCATGGAAACAGTACTATCTGCTGTTTTTGGTCCAACATGCCCCCTAATGAGTACGAGCTAGAAAGTTCCAATCAGCAAAGAGCATGAGAAGATTGGAATACCAGGGGGCATGTTGGACCTCAGCAGAGCAACAGCCCTTTTCTACAGCATGCTGGTAGGTGATAGGCTTTGATGTTGTGACTGCATTCTAAAGAAAGTGAACTGTAAGACTGCACACCTTCACTAGGTGAACTTTTCCCCTCTAAGGTATTAACTTATTGTTGACTGCATCCCAGAAAAAAAAGTATTTCCTTTCTATATGTTACCGTGTTTTACAAATGACAACTACAACAATTCAAAGGGTTCAGAATGGTGCCACATGCTCTACGTTCTGAGTAGCTTTAATGTAATATCCTGGTGCCCCAACAGTCTTTGCTTTATTTTTCTCTATTTTAAAAGAAAAGAACAATCAATTTATATGGCCTAGCAAACTGTTTATTCTGCTTCATAATGTAAGTTGTGTGAAATTACTGTCCCGTTGTCTATAACCATGACTGAGAAATGCTTTCTAAAACTGTTATACTTGCACAGCTGTTATTCATCTATAATGTATGTGCTAAGTCCTTAATTTCCTGCCTTTAAAAAATATGTATTACAAAAGGAACCAAAAGCAGTATTAGATAGGAAGAAACAACAATAAAATATAGGGATGTAATACAATTTAAAAGTAGTTCGCAGTATATATATAGAATTGCTTTGGTAAAGAAGTCATTTCAGTAAAGGGTCTGAAATCTAGACTATGCAATTTCAATTACATAGAGGAACTCAGTCTTTTCTATAACTGTGTAAGAAAGTAATGTAATGGTATCAGAATAGCTACTGCTTTTTGCTAATATACAGTAAGACTACATATCAGATGAGATACACTATTGCCTTGCTAAAGAAGAATGCTGTGTTAAGTGCTATGAACTAATAACCATTTGCATCAAACCTGGCTACATATCATAACCTGGCCCCATTGTATTCCTGCCATTGTAAAAAGTGTATTCTGACCACTTATATAAGAGGCATCTTTCCTGCTCAGTCCCATAAATAGTCTTGGCAAGGGTTTCCAGAGACCTGGAAAACGTTTAAGGACTTCTCTGGGGTAAAGAGATTAAAAAGGGTTGCAATAGAACATCAATGGTTTTACTGGGCTGGGGAATACCACAAAGATTGATAGGTATACTACCTGTAATGGTATTTGAAATACATTTAATTCCCATATCTAGACTGAAAACATTTTTTAAGTAGAGTTCAGTTTCACAATAATATTAAAAAATGTTGGTAGGACTTGAGGGCAGGTTTGGGAAACACTAAGCTAGAGTGTGTTGTAGACCTACAACCAACAGATAACTGGTGTTGGTGTTCAAATTTGGGTTGTCCTTATATAGCCGAATATAGCTGTTCGAATTCGGATAGACCTGACCCGAAAAACACGGGATTCTATGGTGCAAATTCATGTGTAAAAAATGTGTTAGAAAAAAATTAATGTTAAAGTAATGTATTGAATGTGTGTGATTTGTGTAACTAACTTTTATTTTTTTTACAGGTTATCCCACAATGACAGGATGATTCCTGTGGCTGCACAGCCGTGGGAATCCTACTGTCAGTGTGGGATCCCCGGGCACTAGAGGTTAAATGCTAGGTTAAGTGCTAGGTGTTAGGTTAAAAGCACCTCTAGTGCTCTGTGATTGGCTGAGGAAAAGTAAACCCTGATGACAGCTCAAGTCTCATCATGATTTTCCTTTTCCCAGCCAATCACAGAGCACTAGAGGAGAATGAATGGGGAGACTTGTCCCCATTTAGCCTCTAGTGCCAAGGATCTTCTTAATAAATACGGCCGCGGCTGCATTTATTGAGGACAGTGTGCGATACCCAGCACTAGAGATTAAATGGAGACAAGTTTCCCCATTCAAAACCTCTAGTGCTCTCTGATTGGCTGAGGAAAGCTTTCCTCAGCCGATCAGGAAGCACTATCCTTATTCCTGGATAGAGTTTTACTAGATAGGAACACAGGACTCCTGTCAGCTCTGCTCCCCTGATTGCTCTTGCAGTTCTTCACAGTCTTGAAAAAAAACCTGAATTTTCCCACCATTGACTTTAACGGTGTTTGAATTCGACATTCAATCACCAGAACAATATCCCCCTATTCGATCGAATAGCTGTCCAACCGAATAGTGAGATATTCGACCAACACTACAGATAACCTTTGCTGGGCAGCCTCCATTCCTCTACTAGCAGAAGATCTCCTCCAGCAATGATAAAATCACTGCTTTGCTTGAGAAAGTTTTATGATTTTGAAGTCTGCTGACTTCAGAGAAGGATAATACCAAATACATGATTTCTGTGAATAAGATGTTCACTGATGGCCATCCCACATACTGCAGGTACATCTTTTTTACAGATAAGTTTTAATCATCATCCTATTATTGTAATTGTTTCACAAAACATACATTTTGAAAACAGCAAAACATTTAGAGTACAGGTAACGTTGTTTTATAATATAATTTGATTATCATTATGTCCTATTATTCACAACATATTGCACTTTTGGTACCATCCAGTGAACATCTTGAGGGCATAATGTTGTGTTATGTACATAAATGAATACATTATCAGCAGTAGCTGTCACTGGTAATTCAGTTATAATAAAATGACTTGGTTGCCAACTTTTGCAACTGGCATTTACACACAGTGGTGCCATATGTGTTCATAAATCCCTGTATAAAGCAAGGTATGATCTGAATTGTTATTTTCTCAAAATGAAAAAAAATGTTTGTATTAATAGTAGTTTATAATAATCTAATTTGCTTTAAAAATTATGTATTTAAATCTTGGAAGCAAAGAACAATTTTTATTACATTTTTGTTCGGTGATTTATTTCTATTTTTAAAGGTGTTGATATGCTGATCGCTGAAACTTATGGTTATAATAAAATGTTAAATTTATGTGCAAGCTTTAAAATTGTGAGCAGACCAGCAGTTTGATGATTTCAGTATTACGCATTCTCCTGGGTTACACATTTTTTTTATCTAGACTGGCCACACGGGAAAATACAGATGCAATTTTAAAACATCAACATGCCTTTGCTTTAGTCATGTACCTCAGTAAATAAGGTTCTTCCCTTTAAAAACATCTTAGTTCACCAGATCTGAATGAGGAAAAAGTTTTATCCATGATGCAAATGAAAATGTACCCAGTTTTTCTTTTCTGGTTGTGTTCTCAGGTATAAGGTGATAAAAGATGCACTTATGTATTCGGAATGTTGTGAGTAGAGGTGCTTGGAATTAAAATGATTCCATTACTAGTTAAACCTGAACAAGTGGGTTTTGTACGGGGGCGACAAGCACCGGATGGTACTCATTGCATGCTGAATATCATGAGATTTGTTGAATTGCATTAGATCCCTTCTGTAGTACTTGCGTTGGATGCAGAGAAAGCGTTTGACAGGATACATTGGGGCTATTTGTTTAAAGCGTTATCCAAATTTGGATTTAGAAGATTTTTCAAGCTATTGTAGCCAAGGGATGCCCCTTGTCTCCTATTATTTTTGTTTTGGAGATAGAACCCTTATCAGAGTTCATCAGGTGCCAAACGGACATCAGAGGCAGAGTGGCAGTTTTTAAAATGCTACTATTGCCCAAAATAATATATTTTTTTACAAATCTACCTGTGCAAATTTCTATAACCCATTTTAGTTCTCTACAGAGACTATTGAGGCAGCTTTATCAGTTTGGTGGTTTTTAAGACATGGACGACTACTGTTTCTACTGAACTTCCCATTAATTAATTGACACTTATTGGCACTTTATCCCTGATAATATTATAGAACATTGGAAACAATTGAATCTTTTAACTTTCCAATATTTACAATCATGTCCACCTAACCTATCATTTCAACAAAAACTTGATTATTTTGGTATGCCTATTACTGATGCTTATACTTTATGTCGGATTCTTTATTATCAAAAGACTCACCCATATACACCGCTATTCACGCAACCTCAGATAGCAGGCTTTTTTACCGGATCCTCTCAAATTATTTGAGGTATATATAATTTACCCGGCGCTTCAGGGAAAACCAGTTTTTTTGAGATATCTCAAATTTTGAAATAGGAGGTTGAATTAAATTGAAATCTTTTCAGACGAGCAATGGCAACATGTAATTCATTCTGCCTTTACATACACACAATGCACTTCCCACTGGGAATCCTATCTTAAGATGTTACTTAGATGGTATAAAACACCATATGTAATAGCGAAATATGATTTATGTATATCACATCATTGTTGGCAGTCATGTGGACAAATAGGCTTTCTGAGCCATATATTTTGGCATTGTAAAAGCATTAAAAGCAGTTAGAATGAGATATTTCAGTTGTTGTCTGATGTGACCAGAATAATTGTACCACCATACCTTTTCTGGCTTTACCTAATTTAGGGATCGAACAGTATCCAATAGAACATAGACCCATTGTCACACAACCATACAGACCATAGTGTCCTATTCGAAAAGTACAGATGTTCCGAATATGTCTGACATACTACATAGGTTTAATTTACAGCTTTTATAAGAGAAAGTGTTTGCTGAAAATGCAGATAAAACGCTTAAATTTCATGCATATTGGTCCCCATGGTTTGCGCACCCAAAATGCACGGTGCAAGTATAATTGAATGTGTTTGATCCTGTATTACTTTTTTAATTTCTTTTTGGATATATTGGTTAACTGATTCAGATTGATATACGGCACTTTGTTTTGTTCTGTTTTGTTTTTATTTTTATTTCTTCTTTTTTTTATATATTGTCTGTATTTTATATTTATATTTTATACAAAATATCTTTTAAAAAAATGATTTAAATATAATTAAAATTGGAAAAAGGTAAAAAATGCTCATTTTTGGTAATAAAAACTTAATGAATGTTTTTTTAGCCAGTTTTAATATGGACAGAAAGAGAGTATTCTGAACCTAATCCCACAATGTGTTTCATTCACCTCAAGTTTTGCTGAGCAAAGTAATTTCTGTTGTTTTACTTAATTACCAGTCACACATATTTCTCCTTTTAGCATTGTTGCTTATACTATTACTATTTACTCATTTTCACATAGTGCAACTGTCATTTTTGGTGAAAAGTCACTGGAATGTTTTCTTTAGTCAATTTTACGAATCTTCGACAGTAAATTCAGATTACCATACTAACTTTTGAAATGTAAAACCTTTTGACAGATAAAACAAGTTTGAATCCATTTCTGTTTGTTCAACTCTAATTGGGGTAAAATTTCATGGCCCTATGGGAATACATGCTTGCATATTACTGAAACTACTTGATTACTGACTTGGTTAAGAGCCACAAATTGTTTTTCCACACTTTTGAGCATTTTTTAAAATATTTTTAGTGAAACTCAATTCGGTCTCTTTAGCAATTTTTTTGAATATTGGACATTATGGGGCAGCCTTAATCCATTCTTATTTCTGTTCAGTACAACTGGACAGGTCATAGTTATGTTGCTGGTGGAATGTGGTGGTGGTACTAGTGTGGCTGGGCGTGTTGCAATTACTCTTTGGAAACAGGTTACAATCAAGGATTGCTAAATTTTAATGAACATTACTTGATCCACACTGGTGTTAGACAGTGTAGTCTCTATTGGAATGACAATTTAAATTGAAAACTCTCTCTGACATAACACTAGAGGATGTATAAGACAGCCACTGGATTTCATATTCAGACAATTCTGGGCTAACGTTCAGTCCTACGAAACAGTAACTCAAATGGTTGAGAATAATCTACCACTTCAGGACATGCCAGATAATATGATGCCATCTGCCCCATCTGATCTTCCAACTCCCTGTCCTCATGCTGTCATGGTGGCTGGATGTAATTGGTTATCATGTGGCTGTAGGTAAACCAATTGGGACACTCCTTATAGAAGTCCCACCCCTCATTACCATTTCCATGGTTACAAGACAAGGATGAGAGTCTTCATTCTCTTCCACATGCTACATTAAATCCAGTGTGGCTTTTAAGCTGCCAGTGCCTTGGGTTGGGAAACCTTTATGGTGCATCAGATATTCAGTTACTTTACTCTGCTGGTACAGGCATATGTAATGTTGGAAAACAGTGACTGGACATTTCACATCTGGTGAAGCCGGACCTGGTTACTGCTTATACTCTGCATCTTGGCCCTTCTCAAAGCTCACACCACCATTGTGCAAGCCATAGCACCCCCTAGAGGTTCCATCTCTCCCAGCATGACAGTAGAGTCATTGGTCATTGACATTTCTGGCTATGACCAAGACACCTTGCAGGCCATGATAGCTGTTTAACAATTTGTTCACCACAAAATTTATCACATGTGCAATGCAGGAAGCATTTTTTTTTAGGGAGCGAATTTGCCAAGTCATAGTGCAGCCAACCATAGTCCTCGTGTCAATGACAACATTGCAATCCTCACTGTCCTCCTCATCACTCTGGTAACATGAATGCAATTCCCTCTTCACCAGTTTATTGGAACCACAAACTCCCAGTGTCCGGCATTTGCAGCACACCATGGCTCTGGAAGAGACATTAAATACAAAGTTAAATCGACATCTAATATGCTGCAGAAGAGATTAAAGCCCCTTTCACACCTGCATTTTATATCATGTGATTGGCAGCCCTTGGGCACGCAACAAACTGCACAAACAGCACTGTCCGTAACTAAACTAAACACACCAGTGCACATCCTCAAACAAAAACCACATAGCCAAAATGTCACTTTTAGAACCATGCTGCAATTTGTCACAGCCATTGCTGTGTGCAATTGCATGCAAATAATGGTTCCCAACCTCTTCCATTTACTTAAAGCATCCGCTTTGAACCAAAAATCTTTCTTTTCCATTTTCTTGCACATGATTAGGTAGTATTTTCTCCACATTCTCTATAATAAGTAAACATTGTAAGGTGGTAATTAACCTTCCTAAGTAAACCTCCTAGTCTCTTTTTTAAATCAATGTGTTTTGGCCATTTGCTTACTCCTCATCTGTGACTAAAATAATTATACAAAACAATCTATAATTATTATTTAGTATTTACAAAATTTAAGTAAAAGGCCAACCACATGCACATACAATAGATCCAAGAATATAGCTTTATAATCTTTTTCTTGTTGTAGCTCTTTACATTTTTGTCCCTTTGGTGATTCTATACTTTTTTATTTTATGTATAACCATTATTACATTTTATATTGTTAATTTATATCAAAGTATTGCAATTTTTTGCTTCTAAAAAACATCCGACATACGGATACTTCCTAGACACCTCCTAGATACGATTGGGGCTTCCTCGCTCCCTTGTGTGCAGGATGGGGGCTGGATGGGGGAGGGGCTGATTTGCATAACTTGCAGAAGAAATCTTTTCCTAAACACAGCTGAGGTTATGGGTGAATCTTAGGGGGTGAGCTCTTTCTGCAAGCTCTTGTAACTCTTTAATGACCAAGACAAACTCTACAGTTGTTTCTTTTTGCATATCAAAGCACAGCTTGCTCAAGAAGTTAATAATTATCTAGGTTCCATAAAGTTTTTTTTTTCATAGTTTGTGATTTGCTTACAGTGTGGTTTTTATACAGTAACTGACACCATGCTGCCTAATATTATGTTGAGATAAACATCTGTCCTAATTGCATTTATTAAAATAATGTACCTGTTCAAACTTACATACAAATTCAACTTAAGAACAAACCTACAGTCCCTTTTTCGTATGTAACACGGGGACTACCTGTACTGTTATATTATACTATAACTGAGAGTGAAACATGTCAGAGTTATATGACCCCTATATATTTCACTTTTTTTTTTTTTCCTACAGGAAACATCTAAGTGGTTTCCAACACCAACAGTAAAATGTTGATGACCCTTAACAATGCACAAGCCCTAAGTTTCTCATGGGTTGTGGGCTGCGCGGCCATATTGCCATGTAAAGCCCCGATAAACAATGTGTGGTAGTATTTGGGATCTTGCAAAACTATATTATACTTGGCTATAATGTGACTTAACTTATGTTAACCTAAAAATGAGATGGTAAAGGTGTTAGTGTTCTCTAACAAGTTTTTATTATAAGGGTTTAAAATGGCAACCCTTTGCACGCTATTATAACACATACATTCAGATTTCACACAGTGCAGTACATCATCAGTTGCTTAAATCCAGTATATGGAATATTTCTCTACACTATTTTTATGCTGTATCATCAGGGTTGCTTTGCAAATATAAGAGTCAGTAGCTCACAACATCCAATCATAAGTCAACTTTTTACTGACTAACATCAGTAAACATAAATCTGATTGGTTGATAGCTTTCTATGAGTTGCTACACAGTTCACTACCTAATTAATTATGCCAGATTTGTGCTGCTAGATATGAATGTATTAAATCGTCACAGTTATTGAGCAAATCACTCAAATCAGCAAATTAGCAGAATGTGTTTAATTTCTTTATTTATATGAATATATCCACACAGATTTATCAAATTGACAGAATATCATACAAATTATGAACCATAATTGCCTGGATTGCTGAACTGTGTGAATCTCTGCAGATCAGACAGCTCCACATGCAATTATTTAGGCAAACATAAAAACTAAAACAGCACTGGTAGTAGTTGTCTAGTATGATTTAAAGGAGGGTGCAGGACGGAGGCATTTTGCTTAAGGAAGAAGGCTTATGTAAGAAATGATTATGTGACTCCTATGACTAATATTATTTCCAGGACAGTAACATTTGTCATGCTGAAAAGAGCCAAGCTATATTTTCCTGGAGCTGGTTAGTAGCACATAGTAAATATAGTATCTACCCCCACGCCTAAAGAATTATTCTAAAAAGTCATACCTTTTTGGGTAACTTGGGTTGATGTGTTTTCATTATTATTTCACCAATCCAATTTATTCCACATGGCTAGAATAGGTCCACTTTAAGAAAACAAACAGCTATATTTAGCTTATATAGCTTAGCTTTAGCTATACTTACCTCCATTTAGCTGTTCTGAGATCAGTATTTGGCTTTGTGACAGATTCCCTTTAATAATATTAGTAGCATATTATCATTTGTGATTTACAAATTATTTATTCACCGATCCATTAACTGATTTTGTTTTATGCTGGGATAGAAGGTCTACTTTTTAAAAACACTGTGTTAAGTGAATTTTATTGCTTGAATGGCACAGTCAGAAACTGTGCAGACAACTTAGCCAAGCTAATTGACAGTTCATATTGATTGCAATACAAATGCTTGTCCATCCTACAACAATTTACAGCAGAATTACTTTGACCTAAACTAAACAAACATTTTAATGTATTTTGTATTAACATGCATTGGTTGCAAACTACAGAGTTCTAGTGGAAAAATGTAAATTACCCAGCTAAACTGTCTAATTACTCATGGATACATTAGGATAATTTCTTTTGAATAAATAATCAATTAAAATAGAAAGAGGGCACAATAGTTGCTATTAAAAAGGTTATAAAGTTATAGAGTGTTTTCAGGTTTAGATATATACTTTGAATTTAAAATTTTAAGAGTTTTCAAATTATAAAACTGTTCAATTAGCCATCGGCAAAGTTTACTATGTTGATTTTTATTACGTATGGGGTATATCCATAGTACACACAACAATGTAATATACTGCAGCTTACCAGTTCCTAAATGTGATGCCTGCATTAGTTTACTTTTCTTCCTTAAAATTCACCTGTTGATCCTGTGAATAGTGCACCTTCGGATGACAATGCCTTCTCCTCCACAGTATCTATAAAAGAAACCATGTTATCAACAATGCTAGATTCCAGACACGTCTTTCTTGCTTCATGTTCATTACATAGGAGTGGATTTTAGTAGTTTACAACAACACACTTGAGGGGTAGATGTCTAAATATGGCAAACAAATGAATTAGCTTCACAGAACTCCAGCTCCTAGAAATATAGAAAGTGAATTTAAATCCCATTAAGTAAAGATAAGGCATCAACTATACACTGGAAAGTACCTCTAGAATGAATGTTTATTATGTACTAATGTTTAATTTTCATAGAAAAGAGAAGGAAAACACATAATAAAATAATAAAAATTTCATTTGTTCACAGTATAATTCATATAACTTGTGTATGAAGTGTGATACTCTAAAAAAGTACCATGATTTGTTTCAGATCAGTTTTTTATACAATAAAATATGTCCACAATGAAATAGAAACAACCAAATGGTGGAAAAGAATTTGGAACACCCAAATAAAAATATGTGCAACTGCAATGCATAACTATCCCTCAGATTGTTATATTCTGGGGTAACCTGTAAATATACATATATGCAATAATGTATACATGCAGATGTATTTAAAGCATTATCAAGTTATGATAATAAAACAGGCTGTTTCCCCCCATATCCCAAAAACATGCAGCAAGGCAATTGGCTCCTCCAGATCTGACCTTGGTTTGTGTGAAAAACTGCAACCGTGGCAATCATTGCCAGGTGCAATGTGGTTACAGGACAATAATAAAAAATATAAATCTATGTAATTAAATAAAAAAAACAGTTCTGTTTTGTGCATTTTACCAAGGTCACATTCTCCAAGGTAATCTGTATAGTACTAGATGATTTGTGGGTTGTGCAATAGTGGAAGAGCAAAAATACTATGATCTATGATCACTATGACACTAGATCTATGTATGCATTGCCAATTATATATTATACAAGGTATATATATGATTAACTATATATTATATATATTTTATTACCTCAATAGCATTATAAATTCTTATTTTTGTCTTCCACAATTGGGCTCTGGAGCCCTATATAAATAAACAGCTAGCCAGTGCACCATTTTCTAATACTACTACTCAGGAAAACAGCTTGGTGCTAATGTAGAGATAACCCAAAAGGACACATAGTGCTTGGAGACAGGGTGACTATTAGGTAAGTGAAAGCATACCAAATTATTCCACTTATACAAAGGCAATTTTCTCTAATAGATTCCCCTGTTTTTTTTTTTATATTGTGACTGGGATATTCACAGCCATTGTTTCCAGTTATACATATCCCATGTAAAAATTTGATTTTTTTTTCTCATTTGGCGACTGGTAAACTGTTAAAAAACAGTTATTTCTATTAACACACAGAATTTTTTCCCATTGTTGTTAATTAAATTAATCAGGTCTTCTCATTTTGAGACTGTTAGCCAAGGGAAATCACAGCAGTTGTTTCAAGTTATATGCAGACATTTTTATTGTAGCAATTCAAAAATATGCCTTTTTTTCATATTGTGACTGTTACTGTAAAAAAAAGTACATCAGTTATTTCCAGGTATACATAGGCAGTTCCTCCCATTGTGCCATAAAAAAATTAGCCTATTTTCTCAGCACGATTAGAGGTGAATGAAAAAGAAAAATGTTGCGCGTCAGTCTACAACAGGGCTTAGGAATGTTTTTGGTAGACCGAAAACTGTTCTGCACCAGTTATTTGTTCTGCACCATGATCTTTAAAGAGTTAAATCTATGAGAAAGGTGCATGTATTGCAGAGATGTCCTTAATATTTTATTGTACCTTGGCATACACTGTCATTGTTAAAAAAAAAACTTTGTTTTTGTGTAATTTGTTCAGAATTCTTTTGGTTTTTTTGAAAAACTTTTGTATAATGAAATATGAACTCAGTGACCCCGACTATTATAAGATTTTTTTTTTATTTCTGTTGTGATAAATATTTAGAGTCAGGTTTTAACTAGAAACTACACTGTTAATAACCTGTTCCAGGATTTTTATGTCTGGGTCAATGTCTCAACATATTATTATGCAGCGTGGTGTCAGTTACTGTACAAAATCCTCACTGTGAGCTAATCACAAACTTAGCAAAAAAAAAAAAACCTTTATGGAGCCTAGACATTCATTAACTTCTGGAGCAAGCTGTGCTTTTGTTTGCAAATGAAACAACTCCAGAGTTTGTCTTGGTCAATAAAGAGTTACAAAAGGTTGCAGAACAGCAAAAGACTTCTTCTGCAAGTCATGGGAACTGCCCCCTCCCCCTCATCAAGCCTCTGTCCTGCACACGAACAAGCGGGAAAGCCCTGTTCATATCTAGAAGTCGTCTGTAAGTTGGATGTCCTTAACTCGGGGACTACCTGTATATTATATATATTAAAAAGTATGTATGGTAATACAAGGAAACTATGTAAAATGATTTAGATAAATATATCGGCATCATGTACATTCACTGGCCGCTTTGTTAGATTCAACAAGGTGCTCAAAACATTCTTCAGGGGTTTTGGTCCATGACATGACAGAATCACACAGTTGCTGCAAATCTATAAGCTGCACATCTATGAAGCAAATCTTCCATTTCACCACATCCCATTACTGCATGTAAGTAAAAAGTGCTTTTGTTCAGTATTAAGGTAATTTCAGTACAACAAACACAGTAAACAGTAAACAAAATAATTCTTTATTAAATCTTGTGGTTGAAAATAAGAATGAAAAAAAAAATGAACAAAGGAGTTGGGATCTGTTATGTATGTTTACTATGTTTTTTTTTTTTTATAAAAGGTCCCTTACATAGTTCCAAAAAAAGTGTAAGGTATTAGTGTGTGTGTGTGTGTATATATATATATATATATATATACACACACACACACACACACATATATATATTTTTATAACAATGTAAGTAAGTCAATGTAATGTAAGTCACCAGAATATAAAGGAAAACAACTTTTGGAAGCAGCCAGCGAACTTAAAACTAGCAGAAGGGTCAAATAACAATTCTATAATTGCATCATGTCTGCATTGTACTAGAAAAACAAAACAAAAAAAAAACAGAATAGCTAAAAAAAAAATCAGTGGTGTTTTTTCCAACTGTTTAAAAATTAGAAATACAGAAGGTTTTCATGATAATATATGCCTCCTAGGTGTCTGCTCTTTTGCTGGGAGGCATTTATTCCAAAATAGATATCTTTAAAAAAAACATTATCATTAGAAAACAGAACACACTGTAAAAGAAATATCTAGGATCACTGTTCAAATGACAAAATGAAAAGGCAATACATGTCTAAGACACACCCGTTATACGGTATTTAAAATTGCGAATTAAATCAATTTTACTATATATCTTTTTACTTTAGAATTGGTTTGACCCACTATTGTTTCTCTTGTGCTCATTGCTGCTATTTACCCATCATCTCAGTGGTAGGTGGATAGGGGTGATAAGCAGTGATGAGAACAAATTTTATTAATCGTAACCCTAATTATTTGCATTCAGAAAGTGATGGTGGTTGCTATGGGAATCATATGTAAAACAATTCTTAAGCAATGTATAAAAAATGTCCATTTTTATGACACTGGAAGGACAACTATTGTAATTGTTTTACTAACAACATAATACCATACTAAAGAACACACAACTTGCCAGATAATTTTGATTCATACAACTATATCATGCAAGTTTTTCTTTACTATTCATGGTATAAATAATGTTACAATTAGTTTGCTACTTTGTAGGCTTTCATTCCATTAGGCAGTTTATAGTATAAATCCATCATATTTTCTCCATACCATGTGACTGATTTTCAATTTTACCAAATTTGTCTTGGTGACATTAATTTTGTTAATAGACTCTGGTAGCGTAAAGGCGCTGGGTTGCACAAGTTTTAAAATTTCTCATATTTACCATTGTTTTTATTAATATTTATCCCCATACAAGTAGTCCCCAAATAAGGACATCCAACATACAGACGACTCCTAGATATGGACAGGGCTTCCCTGCTTGTTCATGTGCAGGACAGAGGCTTGAGGTGGGGGGGAGGGCAGTTCACATGACTTGCAGAACAAATCTTTTGCTGTTCTGCAAGCTTTTGTAACTCTTTAATGACAAGACAAACTTTCCAGTTGTTTCTTTTTGCATATCAAAGCACAGCTTGCTCCAGAAGGTAATAAATGTCTATCCTTTGTTCGTGATTAGCTTACAGTGATACAGTAACTGACACCACGCTGCCTAATATTATGTTGAGACAAACATCTGTCCTAATTGCATTTATTAACGTAATGTACCTGTTCTGACTTACATACAAATTCAACTTAAGAACAAAGCAGTCCACGTCTTGTATGTAACCTGTATATCCCATTATTCCTATGGAGAGGCTTCAGACATCCTTGAAGAGACAATATGTAAAGCCATTTAAGTATGGCAATTTGTAAAGGCATTTAAGTATTTATTTTTTTTATAAAACATTGCTGTATATGGGATGAAACACTTTTAAAGTATTACACACCCATTTAGTATAAATTATATTGTGGTTGCTCACATGCTTACTGAAATGTTGAATTTTTTTGTCTATGTGCTCTTATGCTTTAAAAAGTTGCAAGAGAACCACTTCCAGAGATTTTTTTGTTAGGTGACTATACTGCCTTCCATAGTCTCCTCAGAGCCCCTAGTTTTGTCACCCAATTGTGTGCACTCCCAGCAAAGACAGCAGCTGTAGGTGATTGAAAACATTTGTTAGAGCTGTAAAAAAAAGTTTATTGAAAAAAAAAATCTTACTCTCTAATGCTGGAATCTGAGGAAGAAGATGCACACAAGGTGAGATTGATGATTTTACAATGTATACAGTGCACGCTTTTAGAAAATAACACAAAAACAGTTTATTAACTGTTAAGTACAGCTACAGGGAAACATACATTAATAGATAAGGGCTTATTGCTAATTTAAGTTATTGCTATACCTATGTGGACATGTTTCACCAAGTATAACAGATTCTTGAACAAACTGAGACTAGCTAGGACCTTTGCTCATTCCCTTTTTAAATCGGTTTTTCATTTTTAAAGGAATTTGATTTAGGATTTTTTTCGGGAAGAATGTATTTTATTTTTTTTTCGTGGAATAGTCCACAAACTTTAAAGCTTTCTCCTGGTGCAGGGTCAGACTTAGCACATCACAGACTAATTCACAAAATAATACTACGCCTGCTTTTCACTGATGACGCTCTTTGGAACTTTTACTCAAAAAAATCAAAAACTGACTGTAGTTACATTCTGGAAGAGAAGCCTTGACATATTTCTCACATACTGTATTTGTACTTAGTCAAAAGGTTATATTAAACATGTGTGGAGCATGTCAAGGTTTCTGTCACTGTTACTAGGTTGTAAATAAAGTTTGTAAAGCATTGTCACCAAAGTGCTGCTATATATAATTTTTGATGGCTTCAGTACAATTGAAAATTCAGTACTAGTTACCATATGAGAAGCAAAATGAGTTTGTCATAGACTCCATCTTGTTTGTAACCTGTATTTTGTAGCAGAATCATCCATGAGAATTATATCAGGAAATCTTACTGCATTGGTGCGGGGTGGGGGGCATCCTGAACATCTGTTTGAGTTCCTTTTGTGTGTCTTTGCACTAAAGAGTCAATATGAACAGTGACAAAATAAATGAAAACCTGGGGGGTGAAAAATGATAGCAGGATATCACAGCCATAAATTGTTTAGTTCACCTTTTACTTCACCCTACAATTACTTTTCTGTACCACCTATTGAATTTTTTGAATACCATTTTCTCTAAATAAAGCAGAACAGAAACTTTGTAGAAACACTGGTGTGTCTGTTCGCCTACGATCACAATTTTTACCCTAACAGCAGCCTTTTCTTTAAGAAATAGATACATTTTTTCTTGACACCATATCAGTATACAATCACACTTGAATAGTTGTAATATTTGTATTGAGTAGTGTATGGTCACCCTGTGAATTACTGTTCTCTCCTTGAGAGAAGAAAAATTATATCACTTTAAATTTAATGACAATACTGTTATAGCTCTAAATGGTCCACCATGTTCACAACTTAAAAAAAGGAAAAGATGCATGTTTTTCCATGAGTCAATAATATACTTGGAAAAAGTTAACCACTGCTTTTTACAAATTAAAGTTAATTTCAACGCCCCTGAACATAATGCTATTCCCCAAAAAAATGCCGGGGGAACCAAGGGATGTCTCAAGAGAAAGAAAATATTTTCACAGTAACTGAAAAACTGTTTTTTTAGCTTGTTGAGGTTAATTAGTACCAGAAGTTTACTTATTTGCATCCCAGTGCTTCTATATATAATAGGTTTTTGTACAGAAACAATAAGTATAATCCCTTTAAATATGCCACTTTAATTCTTTCACAGATTTGACTCCAGAAAAACCTACTGGCACTGGGGGATTGTTACAGCTTCAAAGAAAACAATATAATTAAACATTACATATTCAGAGCATGATTGCATGTTTTAAAAATGTAGTGTTAATTTTTTTTACAATAGTACAAAAAAGGTCCTCTTCTGACAATACCATGCCACAGACCTACCTCAATATTATGAGGACAAAAGTGTATTATTCCTACAGCCTTTGCACCTAATGGTAGTGAAGGTCTGTGGAGGGGGGGGGGGGGGGGGGGTGGGGCTAATGCGGGGGGGGAATCTAGAAACCCTCTTTATTTATACATATACAAAATTCACGTTGCCCATTACCAGAAATATGTAAATTAAACCAAAAAAATAAAAAATGCATTCAACCAATATTTACTTTTTTAGGGTCCATGGATGTCCAAAGAATAGGTCTTATGGGGTCTCATCTAGTGCTGCTACCCCAAATTTTCTCCTTCTTCCCCCTCATGACAAGGAATCTATTGTTGCTAAATGTTCTGTCACTAGAAAAGTTATTCTTAGTTCTCAAATGCATTCACAGATTCCAGTAGAATATGCCAATGACTCATTCACATAACTCCTTAAAGCGTACCTAAACTGAGAAATTTCACTTTACATAAAAGGTTAGACAACCCTTTTATGTAAAGTAAAAATTCAGTTTTTTTTTAAATTAAGGGCCTAGGCGATCAAGAATGAATAGGAGCGCATATCCTCCCGGAATACCTACGTCACACATCCTGGGAGGCTCTTAGGTGCTCTTGCGCATGCCTCAGCATCTCGGGCATATGCAGAAGGAGCCTTTTCGCACAAAGGAAAAAATTTGCCAATCTCACGCATGCGCAGTGAGATTTGCAAGTGTTTTTTCCATCCTGCATCACCCGATCTCGCATCTGGGTTGGGTGACGTAGGATAAAGGACCCGGAGAAAAAAATGAAGATGATGGCTCCCAGGAGGCCTGGCTCCTGGACACTTGCCGGGACGACACAGGACCCATTGCAGGACACCCTGTGGATGGATCGGACTGCCCTGAGGGTAGGTGTATTTTTTTTGGCTGTTTTCAGTTTAGTTCTTCTATTTATATAGCACTTGAAGGTCTCTTTTACTTTAAATTTGGATAGTAATTCTATATAGTAAGATATAGATAAGATAGTAAGTCATTTTGAAAAAAATCTTCATTTGACCACTCTATATTCTCTAACTACTATTCTTCCAAACTACTTGCATGCTTTGTTTTGATTGGATTAAAAGAATTTCCTACATCTAACTCCCTGGTTGATCCACTTGCTTCTGGCTTTTAATACACGCACCTAAAACAGCTATCTAATGCAAAGGTAAGCAATTACCTCCTCCGAGCTAAATCACCAGGTACACCAAGTAACTTTCTTCTCCCTTATCTTGGGTTCTTCGAGGCTGTCAATCACCTGCTTGTTCTTTAGACATTGCACTTCATTGTTATAGTTGACACTGCCTTCCCATGGTTTTCCTTATTTTATGTTTTTCCTTCACCCCTTATGTCCAGAAAACCCACAGGTCCTTCCTCATCTACCTGCAGATAATTTCTAAAATAAACTCCATTCTATGTGCAATTCACCAAACTCTATTCATTTAATTTCTGACTACTGCAACATCCTTTTATTATTCTGTTAACTTTTTTTATTATTATTATTATTATTATTGTTATTAATATTAATAAAAAACAGGATTTATATAGCACAATAGGGGTTGCAAATGACAGCCTAATGCAGACAGTGATACAGGAGGAGAGGACCCTGCCCCGAAGAGCTTACAATCTAGTAGGTGGGGGAATTTACACACAATAGGAGGGGAGATATGTAATGGTGGGAAGTAGTGATGGTTTCAAAAGGCAGAAGAAAATGGGTAGGTAAGTTTGAAAAAATAGGTTTTGAGTGCTCTTATAAATGAGCAGAAAGTAGGAGCAAGCTGAATAGGACGAGGAAGACCATTCCAGAGAGTTGGAGCAGCTCTAGAGAAATCTTGTATCTGTGCGTGTGATGAGGTTGAGTGAGGAAGTCAGTACTAGGTCATCGGAGGAGTGGAGAGAGTGGCTGGGGGACTACTTTTTTACCAGGTCAGAAATGTAAGTGGGACAAAAACTGTGGAGAGATTTGAAGGCAAAGCACAGGGGCTTAAATTTGATTCTAAGGTGAAATGGAAGCCAGTGTTGGAGTCTGCAAAGAGATGCAGTGGAAGAGGAGCGGTGGGAAGAATAGATGAGTCTGGCTGCAGCATTCATAATAGACTGTAGAGGAGAGAGTCGGGTTAGTGGAATACCAGAGAGAAGGATGTTACAGTATCCAAACGAGAGATGAAAAGAGCATGTACAAGGAGTTTGGTGGTCTCAGGGGACAGGTAGGGGCGGATTTTGGAGATGTTGCACAGGTGAAAGTTACAGGACCTGGAAATGTTCTGAATATGGGGGGTAAATGAGAGGGCCGAGTCAAAGGTGACACCAAGACAATGTGCCTGAGGGGAGGGCCGAATAACAGTGTTGTTAACAGTTAGATATATGTCAGGGGGAGATGCGGAATTTAAGGGGGGGATGATGATGAGTTCTGTTTTATCCAGGTTGAGCTTCAAAAATCGGTCAGACATCCATGATGATATGGCCGACAGGCAGCATGAGACCTTATTTAGGACTGAGGGAGACAGATTGACAGATAGATTTGAGTGTCATCAGCATACAGATGGTACTGTAACCCAAAAGAGGATATGAGACTACCGACAGAGGAGGTATACAGAGAAAAGAGAACCGGTCCAAGGACTGACCCACTGGTTTCCATGTCACCTCAAAATCAAATTCAGGTTGCTGTGCTTTGTCTTTAAATGACATCACTGTTTGTCTACCACATACATGTAATGCGCCTGGGCACACAAACCACAACCAACTCCAGATATCCTTGAATAAGGTTTATTCAAAACAGCACAGCACAGCAAGGGTTAATTTCAATCAAGCAAGGTACAGAAGGATAAGGCAAATGCAGGTCAGTAACAATCCGAGGTCAGGGCTGGCAGCAGGCAGAATGGTCAATAATAATCCGAGGTCAGGGCTGGCAGAGTTCAATCAGAGTTAGTTTCAGACCAGGTCACTGAGGAGATGACAAGCAGATAAAGTTTAACATATACAAGACACACCCAAGCACACTGTGGTAACAGAGGCTATATCGGGCAATGGTGTAATGGACAGGCTCTCCTTAAATGGCCAGGATGACCAATCACCTTGCGCCACCTGGCACTGTCTGATAGGAGACTGAGTAAATCCCCTGCAGCTGATTGGCCGCAGGGAATTCAAACTAACTCTGTCCCGCCCTAGGGCGAGGCAGCCGAGTGCCACGCCCTCGGGGGGTACAAGAGGGACGCATGGTGACACTCGCACCTCTTCCCACAGTATCCCTAGGACGTGCACTACTTTGCACTTGCAAAGGAGTGCTGGGAGCAGGAACCACATCCAAAGGGATGCAAGGGCTGCTGCCTGGCTGAACAGTACTTTGTCCAGGGCAGATCCCTCCGCCTGTAGAGACAGACAAGCTGGGAGCAGGGCAGCAGCCTCGGCCATGCTGCCTGCTACTGTGGCGTCCCCCTCTGTGGCTGGGAACCCCAGGGACACCGCGGGCTCGCAGGGCGGGTAAGTTCCTTACAATACATTTCTGACCTGATACATTCAAACACCCATAACCACCCTATGCATTCCTTCAAAGACTTACTCATGACTTCCTTTTTTGTAACCTCTTCCCGCATATGGCTCATGACTGCTCCTACTCTCTGGAACCTCCTCCCTTATTTTATTACCCTGCCTATATTATACAATGTTCCCCCATCTGGTAAACTGAAAATTTGGCAGAGTATCCTTTATCTCTTGTGTCATTGTTTGTACTTGTTTTTTTTTATCAGGCCTGTCATCTGCAATCCCTATATACTGTGCAGCATATTTTTGGTGCATTATAAATAAAAGTAAATTATACCTCTAATTTATTACCATATATTTGGCTTCCACACTACATCCTCCTTGTGCCCTGTCCCTTTCCCCCTAGCTTCCCTTTTTTCTCTTTGCCCTCTTTCCGTTTCACCTAGCAATTTTATGTTTAAAAAAAATTGCAATGCTAGATTATATTGTGTTATACTACTTTCTACTAAAATCTGTGATACACATTTTTTTACAAAAGTCATAGATATGTTTTTTTCCAGGTTATTGTTAAATTATTACTTTCTATTCCTTGGCTACTTTCCTATATTTGTTGATACTTTTTGTTTATTATTTGAATAAACTTATTAAAAAATAAAATTTTTCCAAAAAGGTAATAATAAATGTGCTACATTTTTTTGCGAAAAATCAATATCAACTTCAGTTTTAACTTTTGGCCTCACATTCTTACCAAGGACACTATGAAATAATGCAGAATTCATAGTTGACTGACAATAACTGCGTCCCAGATGCTAAAGCAGCAAAGCAAGCCCAAACCATAACTATTACGTCAACATCCTTCAGGGTTTGCATGTGTTTATTTCTTTAAAAAAGCTGTTTTCTTTTTGCACCAAATATATCTACTCTAACTGTGCACACAAAACTATATTTTTGATTTTTCAGTCCACACCACAATGTTCCAGAAGGCCTGGTCTTTACCTATTTTGTAATAGCAGTGTTAGGAAATGCTTATCGGGCCGGCGATTCCAAGCTGTGCACCACCGCAGTATCCCATACAGGCTTTTTTGTGCAGCAATGTAACTTGCAGCATCAAGGAGAATAAAAAATAGCAGCAGCCCCTGCTTCCCTTTAGCCATGCAGCCTGATGTATTTTATGAGTATCCCCAGCACAACACATGTCAGTAGCACAAAACAAAACAAGTATCTTTATCTGAAGTTTGTATAAGTCAGGTTCCAATACCATACTCTTTAAAAAGTTTCCTGTTATTGTTGCCTAATATTAGAGGTTCCTAATATATCGAGCACCTGATTCTAACATAATGAATTTTAATTCTTCAGTCTGCATTATTGGTGTTTTTTTTTAGGTGTTCATTTGACTGTATTTGAATGTCTGAAGTATAGTGGGTAGGTATGTCTTCACTTTTTCTTTCTTTTTGAGTCAGTAAATGCATATATATTCTCCTATTCAATAATTTCATCTTTGCTATAGGAAGCTCATTTACAGAATTCAATAACTCATCACTTATTAGTTGGCAAAGTCTGACATTTCAAAGTTTCAGTCAAAGAATTTGAACCACAATGCAATCAATGTCTGCTGTGGGTATTGATTGTCATGTATTAAATATGTATTTGTAAAAGAAAACATATAACTATTTAAAACAACAGCTAAAATCTATAAACATAAAGGTAAAAATCATTCCATTAAATAATATTGACCCAACATTACTATAGTTTTTCTTTAAATACATTTAAAATACAAATTCAAATCAATAACCAGTCCTGAAGCTCAAACGTGTCATTTAGTTAGTGAATATTATTTCCATGTTGAAGTACACTTAAAAACGAATACGCATGGAGAGCATTGTGGAACAATTTAAGAGCTTCTGAGAAAATAACATGAATGACTTCAGTGCTTCTGCAGTGAACTTTGAGGATGAATTATTCCATGGTGCCTACAGCTGCAAAGGTCAGTAAGGGCTTGCTTTCAAACTTGAGTATTGCTTGTTAAGATTGTCTAAATACATGTGAATCAGTAGCCTGGCCACAGGTTCAGTATGTAATTCCTGTTAATAAAAATTAAACATCCTCTAGGTGACCTCTAAAGATTGCAAGTAATTTAAAACAAGAAACGTTTTGCAATTTTATACCCTTTTCTGTTCTAAAAAAAATTGTTGTTTTGTTTTACTTATACTTTACTTTTGATATGTCTTTTCTAAACTGATTCCTGAAGATTACTGAAGAGCAGTTATCAGTGTAAAATAAGGAAATCTGCAGTGTCTTTTTTAGGGACAATACTCCTTGCTTATTCTTTTCATCAGTGTCGCTTGCAGGAGCAGTGAAGATCAGGCAAATAGCTGTCATTCCGCTGCTCTGCAGCCTGTGGCATCCCCAGTTGTCCTTGGAATGTAAATGGTCCCTCAGCAGTAGTTCCTAAATTCAGTCCAGCTTTTGCATTTGAGACATACTACATGTGAAAATCAGGATTAGTTTTACTTTTACATGCCTTTTATTTATTCATTTTGAAAAGAGATAGAAAGACACTGATCACAGATTGCTACTTTGTGCCAGGCTCTTGCTGTACTTCTGAAGCAGAACATAATTATGTCTTCTAATCATAGCTGATAGCTGACCATGAGGTTCACCATCACGTTGCATATAAGCAATGATAAAATGTGAAAAATGTAAGGAAAAGAAAAACAAGTCTAAGACAATGCATAATGTATAATCTTTCTCTTGTAAAAAGAAACCAATGTGATGTGGATAATTGTATTTATACCCCCCATCCCCCGTGTTTAAGTATATTTAGTAATTTTTGTATTTATAAAAACATAATACAGCACTTTGTATTATCATTAATACATATGATAGGATAGAGCAAGAACATTTTAGAAATTGGATTTTCACTTAAATAGGATGAAACAAAGTAAACATAAAATTACTTCCCAAGGAATATCCAATACCATACATTGAAAGGAATAAAAAGTATTTGCTCATGATACATGAATAGATGATTGAATCAGCACAACCTCACCACATTTTTACTTACCCTTTTCAATAAAGGTGAGGTTGCCTTGACTTTAAACATCCAACCATATGCAAGCAAAAAAAATTTAAGTGAATGTTTTTTTGTTGTTTTAGCAAAGTGAGGTTCTGTACTTAAAGTTCTAGTGCTAAATATTTTTTTTTAATTTTGAACATTTACTGCCCACCTTACTGAACAGCACGTTTCAGGGGATAAATGAACAATCATGCTACAAATGAGTGTAAAAAAGTGTCAGAGCTTTCTATACTTGTGATAATTTACTTTGCTGAGTGAATAGCTTATATTCATTTGGTAAATCAAAACAATTTGAAAGAACAAAGCTCTTATGTTTTCATGAGTTGTCACATCACAGCAGTTAGTGATTTCACAGCATATCCAAAGGTATAGGAAATGTATTCTGGTATTCACACTATATATGTTTTTTACAGCTCAGGATCTGTATATAACATTGAAGAGTGTGATTTCAGGACTATGAAAAATGAGAGATTTTTTTGGAGTGAATCAAGGAAACTACAAAGATTTCTTGTGATTTTTACTGGCAACTAAAATGTTCTTGTAGCTAGCTCCAGTACAAGTGTAGGTAGCTATAAAGCAATGGTGTCATGTGCACAACATAAGCTACAACAGAGTGAGCAAAAAAGAAATGTAGCTAGCAATTTAATAGACAGCCTACAATGATTTTCTCAGTGACTGAGCAACAAAATCACTGGAATCACATTGAAAGTGAAATTCTGTTGGCTGCAATTCAAGTTTTTCTAGATAAGAATATGATTTCCTAAACGTTTGACAGTGGCCAGTGTTTATTGTGAATACCCAGTAAGGTTTCCTTGACTTTGTATTTGAAATGAACACAGGGCAACATAAAAACATATACTTTTGTAGATCGTCCCAACACACTTTAAATGTGATATTTATAGCTGCTGGAAATTGATGTTCCCAAATAGCTCCTAGTATTTTTTTCTGCTGTACTATAGCTTTGTCTTTTAATTATTCTAATGTTTTATTGGGCATTTGTATTATTGAACTTATGCTGGCCCTAAAATCAAAACAAAATAATGATAATAATTTGCTATCCAAACCTCATATTATTTTATAACATAGTCAATATGATATAATGTAGCACTTTATGCCTAATGCACATTTTGTTAGAGTGACTTAATGTATGTAGCATTTTTATAAACCTTAAAATGACAAGAATAATGTATATTGACACCAGTGGTTAGGTAGAACTATCCAAATGTCTCAAGCTGGCATTAAACAATTGAAATAATTAACACATAGATCATTTTTGACATTATATTTTGTCCAGGGACATTTTTATGATAAACAAACTGTCTTGTGCCTTTAGCCAATATCAGTTTAATTCATTGGATATGACGTAATGCTGAGCCAAATACAACTTTTGGGTAATTAAACCATTCCTGTCAATAAAAGACAAAGTTAAGTTCTATCCAGGACACTTTTCTACAATCACAAGCAGAACTAAAGTTAAAATAAGTTAAAATAAAAAAAAACAAAAACAAATCACACTTACCCTTACTTTAGCACGATTCAGTCCTGCGTTCTCCTAGTTTCTTGCTTCATCCCAGCTTAGGAAGCGTCATCCCTTGCTTATGAAGCATTGGGCTCCCCCATCTTTTTCCTTCTTCTTGCTTCTTCTGCCTATGTCACCTGTTCTTGTACTGTATGAGTGACGTATGCTGCTATATTTAAAAAAGTGCTGATCTCACTGTGCATGTATTATTTCAATGACTGCAAAGCCCCGTGAGATCAGGCATGCACAGAAGGTTCAGCCTGAAGCCTCCTGGGTGACGTATGAATCATGTATCCCAAGAGGATACATGATAAAAGGCATTCCACGAAAAAAAGGGTTATCTACCCTTTTATATAAAGTAATTGTGGTGATATGTCCGCTTTAAGATGTGAAATAGGAAAAATAAAATATTTTAATCATGTAGAAGTTTAGAGATCAGTAGGGTGAACTCCAAGGGTGCACCCATTGTGTACCTTGGTAATTCTCTGCAAGCCAAGGTTTACCATAACAACCATTTGTATTCATTGGGGTTGATTAACTATACGAATATGTTCACTTAGCAAACCAAATGAACATTTTAAATGTGATCATTCATTTAACGTATTGAATGGCACAATAACTTGCAAGAATATGTTAAAAACAGGATTTTTGTTTGCACATTATTGGATGGCTGAAGTTTTACCTTCTTCACTAAGCTAACTGAATTGCCCCTTTTGCTAAGTGAACAGCCTAAACTTCAGAAAATCACCCTATCCTGTCTCCTGCTGACCATATAACCTAAACAAACCTCAACAAATCACAGCCTTTTAGACTGGTAGTCCCACACAAATGATAGAAAACAAAAACGTTACATTACATATAATTGTATTCAGGTTTACCACACTTTTGAGTACCCTCAATATATTTTATGTATAATAAAGTACATTTGTCAATCCTCAGTTAACACCTTGCAAGTACATATACCCATCCCTAGTAAGTGAATAGACAATAAATGTTACATTTACATTTTATACAATGTTATGTTTGCCCTGGAAGAATGAGATCTCATTTGTAAGGGTTATATGATAACATTTGCATACCGGACTCTTTATAAATATGTCCCATGATATTATTAAAAAAACTTGCCAAATTGTTTATTTTCAAGTACATGACAGGTTGATTTATGATATGCGTTTTCATTTTATGTTTGGCTTTTAAATGGAGCATTTTAATTAATTTGGGATCAGCTTTGTGTCTGGATACTCATGTTTTAATATTGTTTGATGGTGATTTTATGGTAAAGAATTCATGCTTATTTTGGCATATTATATTTAAACCAGTACTACTAGTTGCTTCATGAACATTTATCACCTGGTAATATGTTTTACTTTTATTTGAATTTCAAGATGTAGAACACTTTCCTTTTTTCACGGCTAGATATTAAAAGTAACCATAGGCTTATGAAACCTACATTAAATTGGCTTTTTTAAGAAAATCACCTCTTATAAATACAGGAATATTGATAAACTAAAGGATTACATATTGGTTATACTTGTTTTCAAAAGCAATCCCTTTGTCAAAAAGTAAAGTCACCACCCCAGAACTAACATGTGCAATGTGCAGGATGCCAATTTCACAGAGACACTGGATATAGTACATGGCATTTTCCTGTCATTGTACAGATGGTTAAGATTCTACAACTGTCATTCTATTTTATGGAATCTGATATATCCATGTAGAGAAAAAATAAGCTATCCATTACGTAAACTGAAAATAAAGTCTATCTGTAGTAATATTTTGTGCAACCACCACCAATAAAAAATGATATTTTTGCTTAACAGAATTAGCAAACATTAAAATAAACATTGCATGACACAATAAAGAGCATGCAAATTAGACGGAAAGGCTGTATAATTATATCACTTGATTAGTTAAATACGATTAGTTGATGAAACATTTTGTCATTAAATAATGAGTACTGTTTAAAAGTATGTAGAGAGTAGTTAATAAAATATGCCCAAATTCATCTAATTTAATGAATGTTTTGATACTGGTAATTGCATAATATGATTAAAATTGAGTGTTACAAATTATGGTGTAATCTTCAGAAATAATAAAGTTTCAGCCAATAATAATGTATGTAGCGGCTGCCTGTCATGTGACAATGCTTTGCACTTATGGAATATCTTTCTATTCAAGAACATTGAGTTTGGTGTAGGGATACAATGGATCCAAAATGCAAACCAGCACTATGACATGCCATAAATATTACATTTCAGTATTTCACAAAAAAAAAATGAAGTAATAATACAGAACTATGGGCAAAATAAAAATTGCACTAAATAAATACATTTTTCCTATCATACTGAATCTCCTATTTGTAATGACAATTTTTAGTTTGCAGCTAGTACTGCTGCTGTAGCCTCATTTTGCCAGAGTGTTGTAAAGATGTATAGTTGAAATTATGACTTCATTTCAAAAGGATTGGATGATCAACAATGTGGCAAATTTAGCAGCAGTAGTATAGATTTGTTGGCCCTTCAATCCCTTTTCACCCAATCAACTATGCAGTGAATTATGTCAATAAATGCATTTTACAAAGGCAGTTAAGCTAACACTCTTCCAACCCTCCCAGCAACTGATCCCTACTACTGCCCAACAACGAAGAAGTGCAATATCTACAGCAGAGGGGTACATGTGGTCATATGAGACTAATTATTAGGTTAATAAATATTCACCTTTTTTCAAATAAATGTGGCAAATATATAAAAAGCATTATTCTTAGCAATGAGGAAAATTTATATTTAAGGTATGGTGGTAAAGTGTTTGAGTCAGTGGGTAAAACATATACAGATATGTAAGTAGAAATCACTACTTTCAGGGAAAATTGTAATCTTTTTTCCATTTAACCAATTAATCTTTATAGCTAATTCTATGTATACTGTATGTCTTGAGTATTGAATCAGCACCTTCACTAATGCTCAACGTCATGCAAAACAGTTAGAACCTCTACCAGGTTTCTATCATCATTTGTGTCCTTTTGGGTAAATGTTCCTTTGACTTACTGTTTGGACAATACAGATTAAAACAGAACCACTTTTTAATAATATAAGGAAAGTTTGAAACCTCTTACAATTCTTTTACTGTCCATGGTTTCCTGTCCCTGTAAAAAGTAACCTTTATTTCTTGCACAGAGACAGAAATTGATGGAAAAAGTAAAAAAAAAAAAGCTTAGAGCTAGGTCACAAGTAAAACATGTTTCACATAGCATATATTGTTAGTTATGTATGTTGTTTCTTTTCTTTTCTGGCTTTCCACCCACCCAGTGAACTACCAACATCAGTAAAAAATTAAGTGATATATGCAATAAAAACAAAATATACACTGTACAAAATAACATTTTAAAAATTCATCTTCCCTACCCTGTCTGGATTTGTATATTATTTTATCTACATCAATTGAGTTTGCACAACATTTTATTTTAATTGGCTATTTTTTATTTTTAACATTTACTGGAGGGTTTCCATTTGGCCAAGTGATCAGGAACAGATGCCTGTGAGGAGTAGAGTATTTACAGCTTCTAAATGCTGGGTGACTGCTGGTGCAATTTGCATATTCGTACTGAAAGTGTCCATTAGTTTGCCATCTGCATGTCGATTCACTGGACCCCGGCAGGCATGGAGGCTGTAGCCTTTGGTTAATACTGACATGACTTGTTTTGGAAATAATGTGATGAGCCTTAAATCTTGGGAGTGAATATCTTGAAAATATTTGAAAGTCTTAGGAAAAAGAATAGCCATTCAAAGCTGTAACCAAAGATATAGCTTTGCTCCTTTGCTAAAAAATAACTTTGTGGAAACTTCAAGGGACTCTATAATTAAAAAGCGATTGAAAAACAGAATAGGGTTGTTAGTTTATAAAGATGTAGAAAAACGATTCCTAACTCTATTTACCCTTCCTCTATCTATTGCAAACAACTTTTAAAGATAATGGGGAGACTACACAGGCTGTATTCTTCCAAAATTCTATTTTAGTTGAAAAAACATAAACATAAGGCAATTCATTTATGGATGATTGGTAGAGACTGTTGTCCTAACAAAGTGAATAGTTTAAACGTTTAATAAATATGATAGGTTTAGAATTACTTACTAGTTAGTAAATCCAGGGCAAAAAAAAAAAATCACACTAATTTGTTCCTGATTTCATGTGGCTACTAATGCTGTATACATGGAGGCCCAACCTGAAAACTGGGACCTGTGGTGCCCCTTATATTCTAATATCAACCCAATATCATATTTCAATAATATGGATTCATGGGTAAAATTAATAATATCTACCAGAAAATCTTATAAATCTAAATGATAAAGCATTGCAAAGTTTAATTCTCTGGATAGCATTCTCAGTTCATCTTGTGATTATGTAATTGATAAAAAAATGACAATGTCTGTATGATAATTATCACTTACAAAAGGCCAATTCATCTTCTTATTTTCTTACCACTTGTCTTTACTCTTTTAAATGTCAAATTTTATGATTTTTTTTATTTTATGGTTGTTTTTGTGTGACTCTTCTATTCTGTGTAGATTTTCCGGGGATCTCTCACTGAGAGGAGGATTCTCATGGCTCCATTCAATAATGCAGCCACAATACTCCTCCTCTCAGACTTCAACAGCTGCTCCGCTCCCTTGATTGCTCTTGCTGCCCTGTAGTATGTGTTCTTGGATAGAGTTTATCTATCGAGGAACACAGGACTCCTGTGTTTTTGAATGGAGAAACTCTATCCAAGAACACGTACAACTCGTAAAGGGCTGCAAGAGCAATTGGTCTTGCAGGTCCCAAAAATTCGGTCTCGTCAGCCGAATTTACAAAGGCCGTTCTCGCCTACATTTTGGTAAGTGAGAACGGCCCAATTCGCCCCAAGACCGAATATAAAAAATTTGCTCGCTCATCCCTAGTCCTAATAGTTGTCCTAATAGTCCTAATGGTAAAAAAAGTCTTGATTTTAGTTTGTTTTATTTGATCTAAAATTCTATAATAAACTTTTTTTTTCAATAATCTTACTTGTTTTGCAGGAATATTATTCTTTTTGGTATATGTTCTCCTATTCAGCTCTACACAATGGACCTGATTTATTAAAGCTCTCTAAATCTGCAGAAGATAGGCTTTCATGGGTGAACCTGGGTAATCCAGCAAGCCTGCAATGAATCTAGTTTAGAAATAAAAACATTTGCCAAATAATAGCAAATGATTTTAAGAAATCTATTCAAGGTTTGTTGAATCACCCAGGTTCTCCTATGATCTGTATACTTAGTCCTAGAACCCTACTGTATTATTATTAATATTATTATTATTTTTATTATTATTATTATTATTAATATTAATAATAATAAACAGGATTTATATAGCGCCAACATATTACACAGCCCTGTACATTAAATAGGGGTTGCAAATGAAAGACGAATACAGACAGTGATACAGGAGGAGAGAACTTTTTTAGTAAGTGCCACAATGTCCCACCACATTTTCCTTTTTTGGTGATTTTTGTATCATTATCTAAGGCTATGTACACAAAGATTCTTCTCAGAAACATCAGAATCTGATGTGTATGGAGGTGACCCGACGTTGTTGGGCAATGATTATTCTGTCAGACAATAAAGACTGTAATAGACGTGAAATGTGCGGCTCACCCCCCCCCCCCTCCATAGAACAGAACTGCGATGTTAGTACAGCACTCATTCATTCATCCTTCACTCTTTTGTCACTGGAAACGACCATGAAAGATTGTTTCCAACAAGGATAATTGAATGTGTGTACTCTGCTCAACATCTTTAATGATCTGCAATCCAGCCGACTCTTACCCATAATGGAATCTCCTAATTACATCAAGTATACCCTTCAAAATATGGCAATGGTGGAGGAAATGCCACACCCTGTGACATAATATGACACCCTGACAACTGATATTCTTGAATATATAAACTACTATACAATACAAAAAGTTGCAATGTTTCAAGGAGGACATTAATGTAAAAGTACATACAAATCTAAAATCCTTGTAGAATTACCCATTGTAGCAGGAATGGTGAGGCTTTCTGGTTATTCCTCTGGAGACACCCATGAAACATAGAATACTGAATATATGTATTGTGGATGTACAGGTGGATTTGTGTAAACTGTCTGGTCTGTGCCCTTGTGATCATCTTGTGTCCTCCTTCCCACACTTGCTGGGGTGAGAGTGACCTGATAAGAAGAAAGTTATGAATGTTATGCCCTGATGGGTCATGAGACAGAAAGCAGCTGGTAATATAAATAATATAATCTCATACTAACAATTGCACGTTTTTCATAATATAATGTAACAAGGAGGTTTGATAAAAGTGAGCTAGCAAAGATCATGTAAAGAGTTGATTGGTTATGATCAGTGTATATTTGTTTACTCCAGATATCATAGAATTGAGTGCTCACGCTGACATTTTCTGGATACACGTAAAGAAATGCCAGCTTCTCCCTGCACGACTCTTCCCAGTTAGATGATATGAAGATGGGCACTGCCTGGGGTAAACTGAGTTGTGTGATCTTGCTGATGGAACTGTTGCTGTTTTGGACTATTGTACGCATCTGATGAAGATAAGTACTAACTTTTAATTAGGCCTGAGTGTTTTGTGCTGTTCTTTAACCCTTGTGGGACACTTGTAGTCCCACAAATACTTTCACCTTGTTACACACACTCACCAAAACCCAGTTACAACCTGATGTGAATGCATTAAGATTTCTGAATGGCACAGATCATGTAAAAACAAAGTGCAGAGAAGATTTTCTTTTCCACTCTTGCAGCAACAAAAAAGACTCATAAATTGACTATTTAATTGAATTAAGGTAAAACCTGTAAATACCATAAATCTAGTCCACACTTACATTAGCGTATGTAATCTTAGTGCAGCCCAGCACGTACATGAAGGGGTATTCAACTCGCAGAGTTCTGGCTCACGTTTCTAAATCAAGGCTGCTTGACTGATTGGGTTCAGTCTTTCATGAAGTAAACAAAAAACACTATATTTACAATGGCTTCCATCAGACCCTTCTTCTTTGTGGGTCTGAGGTTCACAAATTCAACGGTTAACTTAAAAGAACAGAAGCTGCAGAAGATTCATAACTATTTTGCTTTCAGTTCCCTCCTCTCACACTGCTCTATATGTACTGGTAATTGTATAAAAAAAAGTCTGGGAAAGAAACAATGACTAATTTTTATAGCTGTTGGCAGTTATAACCAGTTATGCAACCACAATGCCTTTTAGAAGCACTAGGGCCCCAGATTCAAATCTTGCCCAGAACACTATCAGCATGAAGTTTGTTTATTCTTCCAGTGTTTTGGGAGATTTCCTCCAGCCACTATGGTTTCCTTCCACATCTCAAAAACATGAAGTTAGGTTTATTGGCTTCTCACCAAAATTGGCATTAGTGACATATGACTATGGTAGGGACATCAGATTGTGAGTCCCTCTGAGGGACAATTAGTAAAAGTTATGAAAACCAAGTGTATAAGTGGGCAATAAAAAATGGTGGTTTAAACCAGTGGTTGCCAACCTTTTCGGATCGGCAGACCACTAAATTTACCGGCTCTGGACCGCGCATGCGCAGGAAGACAGGTGTCACTCAAAGTAGAAGAAACTTCCCCCAGAGTGACGTCATGATGCCAGAACCCGCCGACTTTCCTGAGCTTGGGATCTGTACAGGGGGCATGGTCCGCGGCTCTGGCCGGTGCTTCCCCCCAGTGGGGTCCTTCTCACAGAGCACTGGTTGGCGACCGGTGGTTTAAACAACACAACTTTAATTTCACTAAACTGCAGCAAACATTTTTTTTTTTTTACTGTGTCAAATATGATAGCACTGCCTCTTGGGGGATTGAAGCCATCCCAATAAGAGCTGCAGGGCCTGTACAAGACACAATGAAGAAGGTCTTTCTCGGTTTTAGAGGGTAAAAGATGTTTTTTGCTTATTCATGACGTTTATGTATCACATAGTACCTAGATTTGGTATTTGTTTAGACTCATACAAAAGTCTTCAAGAAAAGAAGTTTCAAGAAAACAAATACATCTGATTAAAAAATATGCCTTTACTTGGTGCTCGCACCAGTACAAATAGATTTGTTATGAGCATTTTCACTCACAATTATGTTTTGTGTTTAATACTATTGTACATAAAAAAAGTGCAGTTTAAATGGTTATAAAATGCAATGCTATTGCTAGAATTTGGAATGTCATTGGCAGAAGGATACACACTAAACTTCACAGTCATAGTGTGAACAGTATGAGCCATTGCGGTGACCTCTCTTCAGAAGCGGTCTTCATAGTGATATGTTGTCGTTGGTTCAGATATTGGAAAGCTTATATGAGTGAACTCTGACAGCAATTCTTTGTTCACACCAACTGTACCGTACGTGTAGATGTTACTATAGAAATAGTCATTATTTTTAATGCGGTACATTGCAGCTGGAAACCTTGTCAGTCTTTTATGTCAAGATCATGACAATGGCATTGTGAATAGTTTTAAAAACGATCTTTGCAACTCTAGATACATCTAGTTTTTTGGGCACTTATTGGTAATAAATATGTTAATTATAATAAATAAAATATTTATTGCATTTATTTTTTAATGCTATTCTCTAAAAAGAAGAAATTAGAGATGAAGTGAAAAAGACTTGAAACATATTTTTAAATCAAAATTGTGTTATAATGTTCTGTTGTCTAAACTACCTTAAAAGATGAGTGAAATGCATCATAAAAACTCTTATCCATCCCAGGAAGCTACATTTACAGACAGTGGATGTCCAAATGACATAAACAACATTCTCTCTTAATTGCATATAAGCTTAAGTGTATCAATGTTATTCCAACAATCAGTTTTAATATTTTATATATTGGCCTAATTGTTAAGGCATTAACTGTTATAGGGTGACTTTTCTTTGTCTCCCAGCTGTCATTCAAGATTCTGATGGACACTACAAGTAGTCATTCAACACATTTCATTGACTTCTGTTGTCAACATCAGGAAGTCTGTCCTGAAAAATGCAGCAAATGCAAGAGATGGAAGGAGTACATGTAGACAAAACATAGCTGCAAAAAGTCTTTGTGAAATCATAACTGAGAAAAGGGATTCATTTATTTGATTTTAATTTTGAGTTAAATTTGATATTAATTTTGAGTTAAAAAAGAAAGTGCTTATGGTACACAGTGGTTTATAACTAAATTCAAAGAAAAACTATAGCAGACCAGGCACATCTTTTATAGTGGATGGGACAATGCAGAATGCCCCTTCTGCATTAAAATAACTTTACCTGTTCTATCATAATGTTTTTACATGCACTCACCTTTCCCCATTCTTCTTCTTCTTTTTTCTAGTTGTCCTGATGTTTGGCCATCTTGATTGGTTGGGATGATGGATGTGGAAGTTTATTTAGTCCTGGCACCCTGGAGGATGCTGGTAAACCCACTACTTCCCAGCTGTGTAGCTCACCTATTTTTTTAAAAGAAGACAGCAAACGGGATGTTTTGTTTGTTTTATTGCAAAAGGGACACTACTTGTTCCTTTTAAAGTAGAAGTAGTGCTACATGAACTTACATGATAATATTTCCAGATATAACTGGATGCCTATGTTATTTTGTTTATATAATGGCCCCTATTAAAAAAATATTTAGAAATGTCAGATTGCTGGATCAGAAACTGGATCATGAGGGCTTATCAGGAGAAATGCACAGAGAGCAGACTTTTATTGATTTTTTTTTAACGTGTGAGAAGCAAAAACTTTTCAATGATAACAATTTTATCTTTTACACACCTTTAATAAATCAGTATTGCTAGCCATGGAGCACTTTTGTAACTTTAGAATCTCTAATTTTGCAGGACAAAGATGGCTGCTGGCAATGTTAGGGCCAGGAAGAATTGCTTTAAACACCCATATAAATAATCATTGCACAATATCAAATAAATAACTGGACTGCCACAGCAGAGTAGTACTTAGTCTGTTCAAATGTAAAGCTTTGGAAGGTAAACTGATCCACACATGGATCTGGTGTGAAGAATGTAAATGAATGAGTTTTGACCACGTGTAAGGCAGATCAAATCAACTTAGGTAAGCACCCTTACTGAACACCAATAATGTAAATCATAACCAGTAGATGTGGTAAATAATAAAGGGCAATATTTTCCACTAATAACAATGTAACATTAGGCAATACTTGCCAATTACACCAATGTAATAGTAGGCAGTATTTCCAATTGCTACCATATTTTTCCTATTGACACCATTGTGCTATTGGACATTGGTTTCCACTACAATCAATATAACTGTGGGTGTTATTTCCTAATAAAGGCAATGTATTGATGAGCATACATTTTTCCTGACCCCATTGTGAGGAAATAATTCCCACCAACATCAGTGTGCGCAGCATTATTTTTAAAATGATGGCAATATTAGGGGCATGATACCCCAACTGTAACTTCAGTAAGGAGCAGTCTGATCACCTTGACACCAGTGTATAGTGCATCCCATTTCACTTACTTCAGTGTAAGGGGATTCCCTCACCTGTAACAGCAGTAATTCCCAGGGGCCAGCATGGAAGATTTGGCGTGCTTTTGCAAGGAAAGTAGGCAAATATTTCCAAGTCAGGATGTACCATTCTGATAGACTTCTATCCAAGAAGGCTGAATGTTGTAGTTAAATCAAAAAGTTCTTCAGCATAGTATCACTTTGAGGGTGTGTACACTTATGCAACCAGCTTATTGTACATATTTTATCTTTTAGATTTTTGCCTGTAACAGATTTAACTAACATTTTTTAATTGAATTGTACAGGTTATAAGTCACATTAAAGTGTGGGAACAATTTATTGTGGTCTCATTTTTTTACGTTACAAAAACCTGGCATTTTAACAATGAGCGTGTACACTTTTCATATCCACTGTATGTCTTTGCTGCAATCGAATAAATGTTTATGTCTGTTTGCAATCTTCTCTATAATGTACACTAAGCTGCTCTAGCACAGCCAGGAATAAATGATTTGTGCATGTGCATGTATGGGAGTTACATTTTTCAGGCCTGGCCAATTAAGATGTCCAAAGATGGTCCCTTCTGCATTGAAGACTTTATTTGCTCAAAATTTCTTAATTTAGTTCAATTTGAAATGCTCACTTTAGGCAGTGGATTGGTAATCTATCATTTATCTATGTAGATTGTAAAATCTAGTTCTGCATCTTCTACATCCCTCTTTTACAATGTGTCTACTTCCATGATGCTTTTTACTAGATTCATCACAACTTGTACTACAGTAAATAACAGCTTGCATTCACACAATGTTTAAAACTGCAATACCCTTCTAAAACTATTGTTGATACATCCATCAAATGAAAGTAAAATATCTGCTATTCTAAATTATACCTGTAATCAAGCTTCACTGGTACTCGTGTATATATATAAATTACCTAATTAAAGTTCTAGACACCTTTTAATTATCTGCAGATAAATTCATGCATGTCAAAAGATGAAGGTAGCTTAATCACAGCAGAGTGAAATGTTCTCAAGCTAACACTTTATAAATAGTGTGATTAGTACTTTGCTTATTGAAGTTGCAGATTCTGAGGGTATCATATATGTAATTTGTTAGTGATAATTAAACGGATCATTTTCTTCAGAAAATTATGTTACCGTAAAAGATACAAAAGCATGAAATTTTACATATTTTACATAATGATAAGCTTATGTATACACATCAGTTTGAGGGTTCCTAATTGGGGGGGGAGGGGGGAGGTACTAAATTATAAAAAAATAAACAGAATTCTCTGTATAATTATTGAAATCTAAAACTGATGTGGGCAGGTCATTGATGTGGGCAACATTGTAACAGGAGAAGGGCAGAAATTATACCAGGTGCTTAGGATTTTGGAACTCAAAAAACAAGTTTGCAGGAAGGTAGGAGCACACTATGTTTCTGGCACATATTTATAGCACATTATTAATATTATTATTATTATTATTATTATTATTATTAATACGGTTTATTTAAAAAAGCCCCAACTTTTTTTGCAGGGAAATAGAAATTTGTCCACCTTCACCACCATTCAGTCTATTTTTCTCAGCACATGAGAAGCAGTATATTTTGCATCTAGCTTTTCAATAAAAGAAAAATAAACATTTCAAAAATTGAGTTTGGAAAAAGGTTAACAGTGTTTAGGGCCAATAGAACAGCGTACTTTGTTATATGAAAAGCCCACAGTTTAACAAAGTAAGTTTAGGAATAGATGGCCACTGCTGTGCCTAAAAAGCAGCGTGTTTTAGAAAAGCAAACTTACTTTTTAAAAAATGTAACATTTGTTCAACCGACTGTGGATAAATGCTCACATTTTGTAAAAACAGGTATTTATCCAGAGGCCTGTAATATTTATTTTTTTAAAAATAGGGTTTTATTGTTAGTTTAGGAAGTTAAAGCAGATATTTTGCATACAAAAAGTTTTGTTACACTAATGCTTAGTACACACTTACAATTACTATTCCCCAAAACCATCATTCATGTTCATTTTGGGTGACAGTTTTTGAATGATGAGTAAAGAGAGAGTTGAGCAGCCTGTTCTGTTCAACAGAGAAGAGAGGAAACAAAATGAACATGAGGAGTACAACCGCGTAATAGTACAGTAGTATAAAAATGATTGGACAATCATTAGTAATACAACAAAGCCGATCATCGAAATGACCTCCTCAACAACATCAGGGGATGACTACACACTCTAGATTTTCTCCCTAGACAATTATGAATTGTGAAAGTAAGTATCATTGTAAAATAAGGTCTGTATTTTGTCTCTTAAAAGTGCAGCATTTAGTACACAGAATAAGGAAATACCATCAACATTCACAGGGTTAATTATATAATGCTCATGGAGGACCTGTCAGCTAGTCTAAGGGGTACACAGGACAAATTTAATGTGATGTGGGGTAGTTGGATCTACTACCGAGACACCCAGGAGTTTAAACGCCACCTGGATTCGAATTTCTCAGGGTAAGGGGGGTGGGGTTATTTTTTCTTTTTTTTTTTTCTACTATGTGATATCATTTGGGTTTCCTGTTTCCTCCATTGCTGAGCAATCTGTTTCGAGAGTCATGTTCCTTTTATTTTGGTCTCATACTTGTACTCTAATGCTAAATTTGATATGTTGTATGTATCTTCACCACGTTTTTCATTGGGTTTCTATACAACGTGTAACATGCTGGTTTCTGTTTCCCATACTTACCCCTTTATGTCCTGACTCGATACTGTATTGTTTATGTTGTTAAAAATGTTTTAAAAAATAAAGAATGTTATAAAAAAAAATATGGAAATACCATGGTACCCATTAAAATTAAAGTTGCAATTTATATTTTAAGCAACTTTATTTTTCCCTACAATGTACAGATTTCAATACATTGATCTCTGATTAAAACACTAATATAGTTTAGTTTGGTAAAACAAACGTCAGTTTTTCACACTTGGCTACATTGACTGGGACTAACATAGTGGAAATAGGACTTTGCTCACAAAATAAGTGCAATTTGGAATTAAATTGTCACCTTCTAGGGCTAAGAGACCAGGATAATTTGTGAGAACAGGTCCAAATTATAGTGCAGCTTTCTGTGCACCGAGCTTGGAAACATATTGTTTGATGCTGTATGTAAGGAAATAATGTTCTTTGTAAAGCTAGAACTCTATTTTTCTTCTAAAAAGCAGCTTTTCCTACACTGAAGGATATTTTCAAAGAGAAGAAGGAGTACAGATATTAAGCATTGTTTTGAACACATGAATTATAGTGAAAATGAAGTTTTGTGGAACAAGTAGATTAACAGCACATGTAAGCAGGTTTGAAGTTACATATAAATTTAGGTTTTATGTCTGTGGCCAGCAGCAGAACCCTAATTAAGGTCTAGAAAAGTCTGCAATCTCCAGAATGAAACCAGGAACCTGTTCCAATGTAGGACATGAGTGGCATCCTAAACTGCTTATAGAAGACAGAACAAGGTTCAAACTTTGCTGCTTCAAATAGTTAGGAAAGGTATGAGTACTACATACTTTTTATAAAAAGAGTATAATCAGGAGATGGAAACCTTACTAAAGATAAATGTAGTCCAAGTATGTAAATCTGGATGGGATTCCTCTAAATCTCTTACTATACACCAAGGGCGGTGACTGCTATTAAGCTATTGTAGCTAAGTGGATTTAGCTATTGGGTACTGGGAGGATCTGTTCACCTAAAGGAATATTTTATTCTATATGAAGGATACTATATAGATGACATCATCCATCATAATATGGGATATTCCAATAGATTTATACTTCTATCAATAAGAAGAATAATAGTTCCCTAGGTCTTACACACATTTGTGACCCTTACGTACTAGTATTTTTGGTTTTGGACCTTAAGTATTATAATACCTATAAAACCAATTTCCCCCAAAAATTCCCATTCAAATCTATAAGGGGCAACTCCTCTGTACCTAATACAAGTTGTTATAACAGCCCCAAAAGCCAATTCTGTTGGGTAAGAAAAAATTGTATTCAAAAAATACACAGACTACTGTACATTCAAGATATATATTCATAAAAGTTTTTGTTTAGGCCAGAATCCTAACCCCAGAACCTGTTCTACTACCAAAACAAAAAACATTTTTTAAAAGCACTTCCAGCATAAAAAAGATTGTCCGAGTAGAAACCAATTGTAATAGTCACCATACAGTTTTCTTTTTCATGGCACCATATAGGGCTTGTTCGCATGAATGGTTGCATTGGACAGTTTTAACCAGACTCCCTAGAGCAGTTACAGGTAGGTAGGCAAATTTTTCTTGGCTTTCAAAACACCTGAAAACACTAAAGAGGGTTTTTTTTTTAGATAGGAACTGTACAAGAAACTGTAAGGATATAAAAAGCAGAAACACTTCATTTATTTGTACTTCTTCCTTACAAACACTTCAAAAACCTAATTGTGACACTGAAAAAAACTCAACATAGCAGGCATTTGGGAAGCTTTCCCGTTTAAAAGAAAGCAGTTCATCAGCCATGAAACACTGTATGTTGCTGCTCGGCACTGCTCAAAAACTGTACACAACTGAACCACCTGTTAAATGTCTGCAAAAAATGCTAATGCAAGATCTTGGTAGTTCCTCTATATTTTCAAAGCAGCGAAGCACTAGGAAACCTCACTTGTAATTGTCACACGTAATAAAATGTCACACATAATTTTAGTAGTCATGAGCAAAAAAACTTTTATGGATAACACTATGAAACAATTTGTAAACTGTTCCATTGACTTTGAGGTTTATATTATTTTTTGACTTTCTAAAAACCTTGACCTGAAACAAAAAAAAAAAGATAGTTTCAACGGTGTGTTATAAACAATATTCTTCTAACTTGTCACAAGTTTAATGATTTAGGAACTCTAAAAGCTGGAGAATTGTGTATGTACTTTCTAAATACTTTAGCGTAAATAAGGTGTAAATAAGACGTTAGATGTCAGTACAATTTCAAAATTCTCCATTTAGCTAATATTGATGTAGTTTGCTATATTTTAGAATTTATTTACCTATTTTTATCTTGTTGGTGATGTTAAAATCTCAGTGTTTTATAGGATTATTTATACAGTTTTTATATCTTCAGGTTCCATAGTTTTTATACACTTTTTTCTTTAGTATAATTTTCATCTCTTGTTCATTATATAATAATATCACGTTAACAACTTTTTCTAAAAGCCTTAAGGTGGCATTGTTTGCTCCTGGTGTTTAGAAGGTTCTAATTTAGGCAATGGTAGACGTGACAAAAATGCTGTAACCACAAAATAAATTGAGCCTGATTTACAAAACCTCTCCAAAATTTGAGAAGATAGATTATCATAGGAGAACCTGGGTAATCCAGATAACCCAGCTAATGGATTTTAACCATTTGCTTTTGGTTAGTAAATGTTTTTATTCCTGGATCAGATCTATTCCCGGTTTGCTTGATCACCTGGGTTCTCCCATGATAATCTATCTTCTCCAATTCTGGAGCCCTTGCATAAAGTATTGTCTACTAACCAGCAGAAATACACACTATACCGTCTCATTTCCCAAGGGTCCTGCCAGCAGTTCAAGGTGCCACATGTGTCCCACCTTGGAGTGGGTTTCTGAACAGATTTGTTAGAAGTTGTGCAGTTTGATCTCTGCATCCCTATTAAGAAGTATGCTGTAATGGTTTTCTATAAGTAGCAATATGTAAATCAATTAATGAAACCAAATAAAACAAACCAATATATTTGCCACCATTTAAATGTGCCCCTTAATGTTTTTAAACAGCAGGAAAACAGTTATAAAAGGCACAAAGTTGCAAGAAGAAAATTTGTGTCTTGTTTATCATAGTATTTAATGCAGATACAAATTATAAATCAACTTATATTTGTATTATAAATGTAATGTGTATTATGATTTGTATTCAAAACTATATCCCTGCTTATAACAAAACACTGTTCTTTTTTAACTACTAAAACTTTTGAAAAATGTATATTCAAAATTAATTTGCATTTTTTAAGAGAGAGAGAGAGAGAGGTTTCCTATTATTATACTTTATGGCAGCAAGATAAATGTAGGTAAAAAATCAATTGTTGATATGATTGTCCATAACTAACTAACCTGACAGCTCTCTAGTGAACAGTATGCTGTCATGCATAAGTAATCAGAAACCACATTGCTTTTTATCCAGTGACATCTGTGCATATAAACATGAACTGTATATAATAATGTCAGTAATCTATACTTATGTTTATTTAACTAGAATAACCCATCTAAACTCAGCTAATAGTTTGCCCCGGAACCCATGCTCCTATCTCAGATTTCTTCAGGTAGTAAATAAATATTCTGAAAAATAAAGGGTAGTTATAGTTGTATTCCAGCTTTAATCAACCCCTTTATCACAACGGGAAACCCTAAATTAGTTTTTAGGTTACATGGATTCTTTACTAAAACTATTCATCAGATGTGAAAAAAAATGCCCCTATTTTGTTAGCCATCATCACAGACACCTATAAGATAGATGGTGTCATGCAGCTGGTTTTGCCAAGTGTGGTTTGCCTTAGAACTATGCATGCACCAACAAGAATGAAGTCAATCAACCAAAGTTTAAGGAACGCCTGACAACAGTTGAAGGGACCCTGGTATATGCTAACGCTTTCAGGCTCCACAAAAACGACAAGCGGGGTCTATATCTGCAGACCATTTCTTGCTATGATGTGACTTTTAGCTCTGATCAAGTGCTAAGGATGGATTAATATTAATGATCATGTGACCCCTGTACCTATCCCAGATACGAGAAGCACAAAACCAAAGACCTTGCTACCACTTACCCATGATTAAGTTTTAAAAACACTGCCTACATGCTTAGAACTTTGCTGCCTTCAAGACTTTGAAGTCAGTGGAGAGCTATTACAATTATTAGCAGGGAAAATAAATAGTATTTAAAAGAAATAAAAAAAAGATTTGAAAGGAGAGTCCAGTCACCTGACCTGTCAAAGTCATATGGCTGGCTCTGCTCTAATGAAGGAAGGCATGGTAAACTTTATGGGAGATTACAATATCCAGACTATGGCTTTAATTTTAGAAATAGGACGTATAGTACAGACTGTGCACAGTGTGCAGTGATCTTTTGATGTATAAAAGCAAGTGGATAGCAAAGTGTGCCTTCAGGTATAATGGGTGCCAAAATGACTTATTTGATTCAATTTAAAAGGTAAAATGCGAACTGATGTTTTTAAAGTTCTGTTTTTATAAAAGAAAACATTCTTTTATGAACAATGTTTGATTTGTTACCAATTTTCCAGTAATATATATTGCATTTGTTCATGTATATCTTTATAAGCATTGCAAAATAAACCTATTAAAGATGTTGGTACTGTTAATGCACAAAAAGGAATGTTCCTGTCTTGTCTTGTCTATGAGGATATAATTCTGAATTTTATTTGTCTTTTAACTTCCAGACTCTACATTTCAGTTACCAACAGACACTCAAACTGACCAAACTTTTGTTCTGTTTGCCAGCATATTTATAACAATAAGCCTGTGTCTAGTTATAGAACACTTAGCAAAATGAGAAGAAATTACTGACAGCTAGAAGTAAAAACTGGCATTAGCAAATGCATGGTCTGTGTCTGTTAAGGATCAGTGATCTCTCAAAATCTGCTTCTCTTTCAATTCACTGGATATGCCCTTGCAAATTGGTTTGTGGAATGAATTTCCATCCTGATTTGTAAATCTTCCCCATGTAAGGCTATATTAGATTAAAAGAAAAAGAAATGTGTTTCATCAAGCACATATTTTAGGTGTTTATTGCATTTACTATAAAGTTTACCATTGAGCAGAATTAAAGTCAAAATTTCTCTTCTGCTTCTGCAGCAACCAGTGGTGTGAAACTCTAAACTGCCTGCTATGACTAGAACTTAGCTTGGATGTGTGGAAAGCAGGAATTTACTTCTAATTGTTGAATAGACAAAGCAAGAAGACTCCATCTGGCAGGCAAACTGACAGTCAACTTCAGAATGCTCTTTTCTTTACAGGTACAGCTCTCACTCTGAGCAGGATGTGACCTAACCATGAACACTGGTTGCTACTAACTGTAGTGTGATGATAAAGGATGTGTATTGTATTATGTGTGATAAACAGATGGGATTACTATAAAGGTAATAAGGGGTTGGGTTGTTATTGTTTGGAATGCCAGATTCTACTTTTGCATTTTAATGTGACTTTTATATATTTACATAAAAGCTCCTCCAAATTTGTTAATATATTAAATACTGTATATAAAATTGCAGATGCACTACAAGGAAGTGCACTTAGTGCCTTAATAAGACTTCTTCTGAGTCACCTGTTAAAGTCAAACTCCAGCCTTACCTTTTTTATTTTGCCTACCTGCAACTTTTAGTCCTCTCCTGCCCTGAACGCCAATAGTCCCATCTCTCAGAAACATGAAACACTAAACAATGCAATGGTACTATGGAATTCAAGTTGCCAGGGAATAATTGTTATTAAGGTCTGCAGTTTGGATATAAATGTGTTTATCACAGCACTGAAAACTGTCCAAAACAATTTCCAGAGCTAAGAGTCTTCAGTGAGACTGTGAACATTCTCTGTAGACATATTTCTTTATATTGTTTGCAAGGTTGATGTAACCATTAAGGAAACAGACACATGGCTAGTTTGCTAGACTGATTAAATAGATCAACACTTAGGGCCTGATTACTTAAAGCTGTCCAAGGATGGAGAGGATACACGTTCATCAGTAAAGCTGGGTGATCCAGCAAAGCCTTGGAGAAGTTAAATAAATCAGGCCCCTAGAGTCCACTTTTTTGCGGGATAAGACATGGCATTAGTGCAGAAATGGACAGATGGTGTCCTTTCTGCAATAATGCGACTTACCTACCTGATCACACCAGGTTTCTGGAAAAACAGCGGAGCCGCGCATCCGCAGCATCAGCCTTAGTTACCATGGAACCTGCGCATTCCCGACTTTCCTTGCATGTGTCGGGATAACGTATGATTATGTCATCCTGGCATGGCCAGTCAGGATAGCAACAGATCTTCTGGACGCGTAAAAAACAGAAGGAGGATAGCCCTGGAACATGGACAGGGGAGTTTGCTGGGTTTAGATCCACTTTAAAACTCACTTTAGCTCAGTTTTTAAAGTGTATGTGAATGGCAAGTATTTTTATTTAGGTTTGGATAAAATAGATGGGTAAACCCTCTGCCAGTTTTTTTTTGTGTTCTGTACCCATATTGGAAATTCAACTCCTTTTATTTGTCCTGGCAACCATTGTCACTAAAGGAGAAAGTGAAGGGAGTCTAATTTAATTTACCCTTTGAGATGTTATCTGTGTAATAGGTGAGGGAAATTACTCTGCTCTGATGAGGCCTCTTGATTCAGGAAATTAAAATTGTATTAAATCAGAGAGATCCCCTCTCTGAACAAATGTAAAAAAATAGTTGACAATATACTTTACTAAAGCTGCATAGTACTATTTGATATCCATTTAGTCAAAAGGTGCATTCCACAAGAATTGCAATTTGTAAAGTCTCTAGGACAAAACAGATTGAAAGTAAACTTTGCTACAGTTCTTGCTCCATAAATAATGTTTTTTTAATTGCAGTTTTTTTTCAATAATGTACAGCACCATGTAATATGTAAATCCTGGTATTATTATTAAGATTATTATCATTATTATTATTAATAATAATAATAATAATATTCATAATAATAATGTTAATAGTCAAAGCCAAAAACATTTGCAGCATTGTGTATATTGCGTTGCTCCATGTTTTGTACACCTGGGTCAATTTCTGAACAATAAACTACTGCATGCCACATTTATCCTCATCCTTCATTACTGCATGACATAGGTCAAGGGCAGGGTTGTAAGGAAAATATATCAATGGTAGCTTCCAGCTCACTTTAAAAGATGAAATATTGGGACACCAGACAATCATTCTAACATCTTTTAGCTCAAGAAGATATTTTATGTGAGGCTGCAATAACAACCTGAAATTGGATGCCCGGAATAGCATAGAACGGGAACTGCCAGAATTGCTTTTTTTTTTTTTTTGCTTGGTGAATCAGTAAGAGAGGGGAGCAATCACCATAGTCAATTATTTTCTCAACCCCAATGCTGCTATATTATTTACACATATATTTTGTTTCCTCCTCCCCTAAATTAGTACACAAGATAAAGGAAAAGATACTGTGATTTTGACATCAACAAATACTAGTTATCGTGAAACAACTATATTTAAAATATCATAAAATACATTAGGGCAAAAAAGAGTCCTCTTTAATAATAATATTAGCAACAACAACATTCACCTATAACACATGTCAAGCTTAAACAGTAAATCTAGTCCTTCAATAAATATTGTTGATAATATGCATGTCATGCCTCAACGCGTTTTGTCATTCAGGCTTCCTCAGGAGGATAAGGTGGGATTCCATGGAGATTTCAAAAGGTCTTGAGCACAGTAATATAGATAGATGATGGCAACACCAAACAAAAATAAGCCATAGACAAATTGATATATTCTAATATAGAATGGACACATATGTTTGTACCCTTAGAGAAAATGATAAATCACTGGATTAAAGTGAAACTAGTTTTTTCTTGTCACACATTCCCTGTGAATAGTACAGTCAGTTATTTGGCCTATTTAAATGGAGTAGTCATTAACATCATTTGTCCTATACAAAACATGTACCAGAGAAAGCAAAGAAGAGAGTTGTCTAAGGATATCAGAAAAAAAAACAGACCAGCATGTTAAAGCTAAAGGCATTGCACCATCGCCAAACATTGGCAGGCATTGCCAAACATTGCACCATCTCTTTACAAATGGCAGTGGGCTTAGTGGAAGAAGAACAAAGAATACTCCACTGTTAAAAGAAAAACATTAAAAAGTCAGACTGGAATTTGCTAAAATGCGTATTAACAAACCACAATGCAGAATTCTGCAACAGGATAATAACCCAAAACACAGTTAAATAATAGCTAAGAACAAAATATTGGACAAAAGTGGCACCCTTTGGCTGGACACAGCTGAAGCATGGTTACTTATCAAAGCCTGGCCAAACTATTTGTTGACAGATGCAGATGTCTTATTGGGTGCTACAAAAAAACACAAGTTTACAGTGATTCCCTTTAAAGGTTGCACAACTGGTTGTGAAGTAAACTACTTAATGCAAAGAACATGACACCAACAGGCAAAAATCGGTACAAAACAAGAAATACATAGGCATCTCATACTCATCTAAAATCTTAAAAAAAAACATATAAGAATTTTCAACCAACCAAGCATCCTATTTGTGCAGACGATTTTACAGGGTTAATTTACTCCATAATGGTTTTTAAGTTACAAAATTATTTACATCATGGAAACTGAAGAGTAATCACTTGGATATTGCTGAAACGTTGTTAAAATAATCAGCAATTACACAGTGTTTGATTTACAACTACTAAATACCAAGTAATTTTCGTTATTTGCATTGAGAAAAGACATTTAGGTTAAAGGAAGGTTTAACATTAAGTAAAGATAGGTCCTCTTAAAAATAAGGAGAGAGAAGGAGATTTTTTAAAACCTCTTGCTTACTATTGCTATAGCTATAAAATGTGTGTGTGTTTCTGTAGTGTAGTGTAGTTGTGCAGCCATGAAAGAGTTAGAGTTTATATTATCACTAAAAAAATATTGTGAAAACAAATTGCTAAGTAAGTTATTTTCTAGTATATTTGCTAGAAAAGTTGGCAGCAAAATGTTGATCAAAAAGTCAAAGTAAAGTAAGCCAATATTTCATCTGAATTTACAATAAAAGTCAAAACGACTTAGTGAATTGATGGCTGTGGGAGAACAGACTGTAGAAGGTAGATAACTAGTTTAATTCGTGTTAAGGTCATAAAGATATTGATCTAGGACAGTCAGAAGACTACAGCAGAAGTAGAAGATGGAAAAAACTCTTAGCAGGCAGGAAAAGTTACAGAGACCAAAAGGCGTTGCACAGAGACAGCAGACTGTCGTTTCTTTCTAATACAAGGGCAAAGTAATATTTTAAAATACTTCAAAACATTGCCCTATTCAACAAGGTTATGTCACTGTAGCTAAATACAGACTTTAGTATTAGTGTAGTTCTGGAACAAGGCTTTTTTTGTCAGAACCATACTACTTAATGATCGACTAAAGATAGTAATAAAATAAATATCCTTCAAAATAGATATATTGTCATTAGGATACTTATAAATATCAAAGCAGAAAGCTCCAATAACTTCACAAAAAAGTAATAATCTAAATGGCACAAATGCTGAACACAAAACATGAGAGCATTTGATGACCCGAGTCTTCTTTTTTTGAAGTGCAGTGGTCTTTTCTTGGGGTCCTTTCTGTCTGACATTGGCACTTCTTATTAGGTCCTCCTGTGATACTGAAGACTCCAGTTTTACAAGGTACCACTATAAGAAGATTCAGCAACTTCAAAAGCCTGATTAGGGTTGGGTCCGACTGCAACAGTGGATCACCAGTCTTCAGTCCCAGTGGGAATCACAGGATGGCTGACTAGCTTTACTGTAAATAAATAATATAAGATCACTTACATCTGCCCTGTCACTTTCCATCAGGATTGGATGATTTGTCTGTTTATGTGTAATAAATGTTTATTGAAATTTTTCAAAAATACAACATAAGGAAGGAGACAGAAAAGAAGAGGGGGGAGGATATAACACCAGAAGTAGTATGTAAACAGCCTGAAAAAAAGTTATAAAATACCAAAACATATTAAGAGCCAATATATAGACAGTATCAAAAACAATACATGTCAATTGTTAATATAATACAAATTATCCATTCCATCAGTATTATTATTGTTGAAAGACCTTCTCCCAATTAGGAGATCCTATGATCAGAAAACATATATAGTACATTTGAAAAATGGGACAAACCTATCCAATATATACTTATTTATTCCCAACTATTATGCTTATGGTTAGTACAATTCCAGGAGAGCCCAGTTAGAGTAATGAATTCCTACAGTACCACTTCAGGGGCCTTCAAGGCAGGAAGGATTGGAGTATCGGAAAACTGTTTTAGAGCACCCATATATCCCATGTGCAGTATCTTTTTTCTCCTCCCTGGCTACAAGTGCGCATCATTGTATGAATGGAGCGTATTGGTAATATTTGTGATGAACAGCCTATAGTTCATGTCAGCCATCAATGTAATATTGGATGGTATTTTGATACCCAGATATTTGATCAAATTATCATTAAGGGCCTCTGTTTTGTCATAGTTAGCTTTAAAGTTACACAATGCCCCAAAACGTTCAGATTCCCTCATAAGTACTGGTACAGATATGTGTGGAGATGTAATATATAGCAGGAGATCATCTGCAAATAGTCATAATTTGTAATGATGTTCCCGACCCTGTAGACCTTTGATATCCAAAATATTCCTGATAGCATTAGCAAGATGTTCCATCACCAAAATATATAATATGGTCGAGAGGGGACATCCCTGTCTGGTGCTATTTCATGTATTAAATGACTCTAATACAATCCCATTGGCTCGTACTTTGGCATACGGTCCTGAGTAAAGGGCCTGTGTGTTTCCTGTAGAAAAATCCACTTTATACGACCAAATGCAGCGTCAACCAATAAAAGACACATAGCAACTGGCATTTTGGGCATAATTGATGAGGAATATTGTTTTCAGGGTATTATCCCTGGCTTCTCGTCCAGATGTAAAGCCTACCTGATCAGAGGGTTTAACATTAGGAATCAATATTTTCAATCTGTTGGCCAGGAGTTTAGAGTATATTCTGATGTCCAAAGTAGTTAGGGAGATAGGTCTATAATTACTACATAATGTAGCGTCTTTACCCGGTTTGGGTAAAACTGTGATATGAGCTTCAAGGGATTGAGTAGAAAACACACAATCTTTGGAAATGCTAATAAACATGAATAATAAGAGGGTTATAATAATGTCTGTAAATGTCTTATAAATCCTAGATAGTAGGCCATCAGGTCCAGGGCTTTTACCTGCTTTCATGGAAGATATACAGCAACGTAATTCTAGTTCCATAAACTGGCTCTCTAAATATTGCTGGTCATCTGCCGATATAGATGGTAAAGCAGTTGCATCCACATACTCTTTGACTCCACTGCGAAATGTCTTCAGTGGCATATCTGCATGTTTCCCCTTGAGATTATATAGATCTTGATACAAAGGAAGATACAATCTCAGTGGGATTATGCAATCTGCCACCTAGATTATCTAAAATAGGGGATAGAAGTAGTCAATAAGAGTGGGTAAAGCACCCTAGCTAACAATTTACCAGTCTTATCACCATGTTAGTAAAATGTTTTCCTCATCCTATCTCTGAGTTTCAAAGAATACTCATCCAATAATGATCGCAATTGTTGCCTGTGTTGGGATAAACTAATCAATGTGTCTGGGTCAGGATTTTCTTTATGTTTGGCTTCCAATTGGGAAATGGTCGTCAACAACCTTTTAACGCTTGCTGTTTTCTCTTTTTTAAGCCTAGAGGCATGTTTGATAAAATGGTTCCCTAGTACACATTTAGGAGCTTCCTATTGAGTCTGTTTAGGTGTGGAATAGGTTTCATGAAATATTAAAAAATCTGCAATAATCTTATTTAAATCTATCATACATGTTGGGTCTTTAAGAAGATTGTCATTTAACTTCCAACCAGTTCAACACGCACCAGCTGGGGAAATATCTAGCTTTAAAAAGACAGGCGACCACAAAAAAATTCCAGTAGTCACCAAATGTGGTAAAGTTAGTAGGTATTGGGATATTAAAAATGCATCCAGCCTACGCACATTATATGAAGATAACTTCAAAGGAACCATTGATTTTATGTCTATACGGCTGTGTTAGATTAAGGTATTAAAAGAGGAAAGGCTAAACCTCTTTCAGGGTCAGGGAATAGGGTATGGATACCGTAAAGGTATATAAAACAAAATAGGGAAAAACAAAAGATTGGGGAAACAGAAAAAGCGAGTATTACAGATACCCGCACTTGCACTAAAAGTACAAGGGACATGAGGACAAGTCTAAATCAAAATCTTACTGAGGTAAGGGCCCTACATGCCCAAGCGTAACCTTGAGTATATGTAAATGCCTCTAAAAGTGCAAGTAACATTTCTGGAAAAAAGTAGTGCAATCTTATCCAAAAATACCAAGATAACCATCTAAATCAGACTTAATAATAGTCAGTATAAACATACAGAAAGAGTCTGCATAAAAACAATAACACATCTCAAAGAGCTGAAGCGGGTCTCAGCCTGCAAAAAGGATATGGTAAAGGTGTCCCTCAATGAAGTCACAAGATTTTAATTGTGATATACTGCTGCCGCGGACTTCTGAAGAGCTAGGTGCATAGATCCAGGGGGGTATCAAACTTGGGGTAACCAGAAGTTACTCTGTATTGTAGGAAAACCACAAAAGTCATCAGTTCAGCCATATAGTGAGATAGCAATACTCAAATTAACCCAGACCAAAATGAACTTGAGACCATTGAGGTAAGGTAATTGACAGGAGATTCAAAGAAATCACCAACTTAGGAAGATCTTCCATATCTTTAAAAATCAGGATTTGCCGAATAAAACGAACCTGTAGCTGGAAGGGGAAGCCCAATCGGTATGGTATATTCCTTGATTTAAGCACATCCAAGTGCTTAAATCAGAACCGCACTTCTGGCACGCAGCTGCCATGATTTCCTTTTTCACATTGAAGTAATGAATCCTGCAGATTATGTCCTTTGGACGGGTAGGATCAGATGGTTTAGGGCCCAAGGCTCTATGAGCTCTATCAATAGGAAGATCTGTAGTAACATGGCAATCAATTAGACCACCTACTTGACTGTAGAAATCAAGTAGTACACCTTTGACTGTAGAAATCACATCATTTGCAGTAGTAGCTTCTGGTAACCCTCAGATTAGTACATTATTGAGCCTATTGCGATTTTCCAAATCATCAATAGAACCCAAAATCGTGTTGATTTTGCGGGCGTGTTCAGTAAGTAGGGTTTCAGTGTTGGTCTGGTGGACATGATCTACTTTTAGTACAGTCACTGCCTCTTAAGTGGACTTAATATTCTTTTTGAGCTCTGCCACTTCTAATTTAAAGAAGCCTCAAGCCGATGGGTATGAGCTTCTAAATCAGCTCTAGTAGGCAGGAAGCTTAATAACACTTTAATTTCTGCAAGGGTAGAGGAAGATTGGAGCTCACCTACTTGATATGCATTGTTCCCACTTGTTACATGCGCCTCATGGTGCTGAGAGAAAGAAGACTCGTGGCTGCGTGTAGAGCCTTCTGCTGTGTCGACCATCATGGATGTCTCTGGGGAGTGCTGTGATAGCGGTACATAGCCTTGTATATCGCCTCCCGGTTGACCCCCAAGGGCCGTGGAGGTTACCGGATGCTTCTCTCTTCTTTCCCTTGTTATACTGACCAGTTGTTGGCATATTTGAGGCTGTTAGCACAGACAGGATGATCAGGCATGGAGCTCCAGCAGTCTGCTTCCTAACTCTGCCATGTGCAAGCCACGCTCCCTGTCCCCTTGGTTATAATGCTCCTTTGAGCCAAACCTCAGTTCCTGTTTCCTCCATATTAGATGCTACTTCTTAGATCCCTCCACACCTGGATTGAATCACCCCTCCCTATTCTTCCATTATTTTTTCTTCTCCCTATACTCCATTCTGACTTCTTTTCTTTTTCTATTTCTTCTGCTCTATGTAGTGGGGTTTAATATTTTTTATGCTTCCTCCTTCCCTTAGCCTTTATCTTTCTAGAGGCACACTGATTCAACCCTATGCCTTAGCATATACTTTTTTCTCAGCCCCTAACAGTGTCCCTCACCCTTAATTCCCTATGGGATTGTACATTCCCCATGGCTTTATTTGTCAAATGCTCACTTAGTCTGTTTTTTTAATTGCTCTACATTTTTGCTAAACGTTTCAACTGACGATCATAGTTTACGATATGTTTTCCCATGCTCATTGTTCTTTTTGTCCTTGATAATCTTTTTTTACATGTTTTGATCTTTTTTATTAAAAAAAATAATTTTAAGAAGAATCAGAAGGCTGCCTTCTATTCTAGAAACATGAAATACTTTTCTATTGACCTGTATATGTATAAAATCAGAAAAACAATCAATGCTGAAATCTAATATCGATCACAGAAACTCACAATTGTAACATCATGTTAACTCCTTACCTGTGGACTAGCAATTTGCTATTATAATTATTTATTTGCTATTATAATTAAAGACATCCAACACCTTCCAGATTTATCAGCCAATAATTGATTTTGTTCCCACACAGAGAACATTTTGATAAGGTGTTTTGTGCTTACTTTCATTTATTAAACAACCTAGAGTCTGCCAGCTTGGAAAAGCCACCAATACCCACAGTACATCATAACTTGCTTTCTGGCACTAATAATTATGCATATTCTAATTATGATTAGTTTAAAGACAAGAATTTTATCAATTGATAACCAGTAAAAGGTGCAAGTTGTAGATACATTCTACTAAATGTTCAAAACTAGAAAAAATGTCTCAATCCAAGGGTGTGTCAATGATGCCCTGGGCTCACAGGAAACAGGATAAATGACACTGATCTGATAAGCACATTCATAAACAGATAATTTAATATTTGCTCACCTAATAATAATAATAAAATATATTTTTCTGTAAAATCATAACATATACAAATGTATACCGCAGCCATTCTGTATGCATTGATTTTATGCTGAAAGGATAAATAAATTAAATTTGCTGTCATTAACTCTATCTACGAACATAAAACCAATCTCAAATATAAGACTAATTATAATTATTGTGTTGTAAGTAAAATTATATTCTTAAGCACTACCTGAAATCACAAAGATCTGAATGCAGCTGTTGCAGGGATGTTTCGATGATTATATGATCAATAAAGCATGAAGGTAGTTGTAGTTCTCCCTGAACAGATGCCTTGGCTGCGCTTGTATGATTTTTGCACAATATGTGCCTTGGATTGATTTTTTTCCATTATTATAATTTATTTGGAAGAAAACTTCATATAAAAAAGAAGTTACAAATAGAACAACCCACAGTACCAATGGAACATGCATCCCTGAAGAATTACAAACACATCACTCCTATGTTCCATGTCAGACAGATTAGAAAAAGTACTTTATGTGTAGAAAACCCAACTGAACCGAATATTGTAAAATGTTTAATTGCAAAGCTGCTGCCTAACAGCAGACAGAACAAGATAACTGTTGTCACCTATTCCGACTATTTCTGTCCTTACAGATAAGGTAGTTACCCCAGCTACAAAGAGTGTCCCTGTATGAATTATAATTTTATTGACAAGTATTGTGGTTAAACATTATGCATTGTCTAGAGCTGTTGATTGTGGATATAGTAATTATAATGGGGTTTCCTGAAGTACCTGAAAGTTATTTCCATGTTTCAAAGGTCAAGAAACACTTTTGGCATACAATATAACATTGGTGTTACTTAGCCCCTGGAACCTTTGCAGTAAATAATTCATGTTTTAATATTTCAAAAGCCGAAGCATAGAAAGAATTCTTTACAAGTAGAGCAGAGCCTAGTACTGAGGTATAAGCCGAAAACCCCAATTGAAATCTCTCCACAAACTATTTTTCAGCATATATAAGTCACTACGGCTCCCTGGATATATAAATATTAGAGTGCAGGATCAGCTGATCAGTAAAGCTACATGACAACTTTACTGTGCATAAGCATTGTTTATTGTATATACATGTATATAGAAATATGTGTGTAGTTTCTCCTAATCTACTTTGGTCAACTCTAAGGAATCGAAAACATTATCAGCCATATTTCTTAAAAAAAAACATGTAAATCTTTATTTTTTATTAAGCAAGTTTTTTAGGTGAGTTATTCAGTTATTAGGGTAGTCCACTTAAAAATAAAATAAACTTTTCTTTTAACAAGATTTTGCTGTAATATTTACAGTAATTTTCCCTTCAGTACATTTTTTGCCACTAAACATTCATTATTTTTATTCAGTGCAAATCTTCTGAGCCCAAATCAACTTAGACCTTTCCCAGCCTTTTGTCTGGAAATATTCCTATTTCCAGTTTGTAGACAATGCTGATTAACCAGAAGGAGCTGGGAATCCCTGAAGAATGGAACTTCATTGAAACAAAGTAAAAGAATATGTATGTTCTCATGTGAAGTATGATTATCTTCTCTATGTTTCTTTAAAGTCCCATTCTTGAGATATTCACACGACCTCTCTGAAGATTGGCATTGACTGTATAAACTGGAAGTAGGAATAACTCAATAATGGGGCTTTACAGTGACAAAGTTAAAGTATGTACCTAATAATGCTTTAGAGGAAAACATTCAAATACCTTTTGTTTCAAAAAGTTTACGTATACTTTATTAACTTTATATAGTTATAACGGAACTAAACTTTAAAACCAAACAACTGAGTGCAGTCAACTCAACTGAGTGTTGAAGGGGCATGCTATGTACACACTGTATGATCCATAGCTGGCTGCTGGGAATGAATGATCTTTCCTTATGTCGACCTGGGCAATCGACATGGCCCAAACATGGAACAGGACCAGGTAAAGATGTTGGTGCCAGAGCCAGAGGGGAGGTGAGCTTAATTACGCTATAAGCAGAAAATATTCATCATTCAACTATGGATCTAAATCCCCTAAAGTCATTTGAGTATGTCTACATGTATCTTAACAATTTAATAAATAATATTTATATAGCACCAACATATTACGCATCACTGTACATTAAAAAAGGGTTGCAAATGACAGATAGATACAATCAGTGACACAGGACCCTGTCCAGAAGAGCTTACACTCTTAGAATTTATTTGTGAATTCTAAAATTAAGTCTTATATTTCTGGGTAATTTAAAATCATATTTCTATGTTCTACCTATATATTTCTTTTTTTTTAGCAGAGTGGTTTAATACCCCCTTTTTGTCACTTCTAATTGAGGGATCCAGCTTCCATGTCCCAAGGTCCTTGAGAGGATTTTAACATTTTTATTGGAATCTTTTAAAAAGAAGCCAATAAAAAAGCAACTAAATTTTATAGGTGCAGGCTTTTAAATCAACAATAAACACTCCAATCACACATCACCCACTATCATCCAAACATAACATTTGAGAACATCTGTCCTACTAACATTTATATCTTATGCATTTTCTTTCAGCAGCAGGAATAGCAATACATAGTACTTTGCAGAGATGATGCAGAACTGCTAGATTATAAGGTAGGACATGGATGTTAGTAATTTAATAGTCTATGATTTGAACAGTTTGAACTCAAATAGTATGTAAAAGGCAAACCTTTTTTAAATTTGTATAAAAAGCTAAAGGCTGTCTGCCCTGCTATTGGTGAGATTTACCTCCAATCTTTGTTCTAGTGGCTATTGTTGAGGAGAAATCCAACATTTCATATTGTGATCCAAACAAGAGGTAAAAGTAATTCTCCAAAATGTATACCTATTTAGGGACAATTTCTAGAATTTACTCTCATTCCCTGTTACATCTATAACAAGAATTGAAGGGAAATCTCTCTAGCTGTGTGCAGACATCACAAAAATTCCTAATAGGGGTTTTACCCGTTCTTGCTGGTAGTGGTAATGGTGTTGGAATGTGAGAAGATAAGCACACCTTGCTGGGATTGATGTGGGGGTGGGGGAAATGCTTTGGAAGGCATTGCAATCTGACACACAGGTGACAGATTATCTTTAGAATTAAAAAATATTGTTAAGTGACCAGCAAAATTAGGACATATTGCTTCAATAAAGGAATTCCCTCTGATGCTACAATAAGGTTAATATTCTAAACGTATTTGAGGTGTTTTCTTGCAAGTGAATTTTCCCTTTGCAAGTGATATTTCATTTAGCTCAATACCCAATCACAAGCAAGAAATCTTAAAAAAACAGATTTTGCTTACTAGATAATTAAAGGCTATAGACCTTCATCTCATTTGCTAAGCTAAGTAAAACATCCCTTGCAAACAAAAAAATCACTTTGCCCAAATTCCTTTACTAAATGATAGATCTCTTTAGGCAAATGTTTAAACATCAGGGAATATGTACCGAAAATTAAAATTATTAGTTAAATTACTTTTTGTGTAATACATGACCTACAATGACTTTTCACACATCTTTCAGAATGTTGTAGTGTTTTATATAGCGAACACATTATGTACAGCACTATGTAGTTAATGATATAAAAAACATGCTGGTAGACCTATGCCCTCTAACAATATCCTCATAAATTGACAAAAATTAAAAATCATGTAGCCTCTGTCTTTTAATTGCCCTTAGAGTTTTATACTGTGTGCAAAACTTATGTTAGATAAAAGAAAAATATGTGAAATATCTTATGCATCTATATTCAACCTTTAAAAAAAAAAGTTCAGAGGATGCGCTGTTTAAAAACTGAACCTGAAAGCATTTTATTCAAATCGACATGCTGCCAGTTGTCGTATTGTGGTCCCCATATTAATTACCTATTTAGACACAGGGAGCAAACTTCTTTTAGTCATCTAACTTCTTTAGTCATTTAGTATACTTCTTTAGTCATTTAGTCATCTTTTAGTCCTCACTTTTAACTGTATATTATAATGGAAGTAAGTTTTTACTAATGTAATTTTTCTTTTTAGGACAGGGGTAATAGATGAGAAAAATGGTTCACAAATAATTAACCCCAACAAACATGAATAAATAGCAAAAATCTGCAAGGAGAGCGCAGGTTCTCCCCGTCTTTGCGTAGGTTTCCTCTGGGTCCTCCCATAATCCAAAAACATGCAGTTAGGTTAATTGCCTTCCCCCTAAAACTTTTGCCTGTATTAAAGACATATGACTATGGTAGGGACATTAGATTGTGAGCCCCTTTGAGGGAGAGCTAGTGACATGACTATGGACTTTGTACAGCTCTGCATAATATGTTGGTGCTATAAAAATATTGTGTAATAATAAAAATTATCGGCCCTAAACAACTCCTGCCTCCACTGCTGCCTCTTTTATTTTTTATTTGTTTTTTTTTTTTTGCTGATTTTTTATTTTTTTACATTTCTCTTATTTTCCATTAATATTTTTTTCATTTGTAAGACATTTTTCATTTGTTAGCAACTTTTTCAGTGTTTTGTTGAATATGAAATGAAGAAAGGTACCAGAGTAAGAAAAGTGTTGACAACTTTTCTTGAGCTTGACTGAGCTTTTCGGAAGAGATCATCTAACAGGGAGCGGGTGTGACCATTCCACTTATGGGTCTTATGCTGTAGCCCAGATTCTGGCTGCATTGGTTCTTTTTAGGTACTATAGGTAAAGTCTACACTTCTCTGACCTAGCAAGATCCATTTATTTACTTGTTCTTACTAAACAAAAGAGTACACCAAGTCCTAACCTAAAGATTGTCTGCACATTTTTAAATGGGTCTATTTATCCGCCTTTTTATGCCTGCAGCACAAGCACGCAGTGTTCTTCTTTTTTATATTTATATATGTTTCTCTACACACAGGATTGTTTACTGTTATCTGTTACAGCTTAAAAAAAGAGCAAAGGATAAAAAACAAAAATAACACTCATTTGTTATAAATGTTGAACACTGGCTTTTTCTCTCCTACTGAGAAGATAGAAATGAATTGTATAATTTGTTATGCTGGTAAAATAAAAATAAAGTCTCATATATATATATATATATATATATATATATATATATATATGTAATACTGTATGTTTCATGTTATTTTCTGCTACTGCAGCATTGCTCTGGGAGAAGTAGACCATCAAACGGCTTTTGCTTAAGGGCAGCAAACAATGAAAAATATACTAGGCACAGATATGTATCCAAGGGAAATACTGAGCAGCTGCAGGCTCTTGAGCAGAAATTCACAAGAATCATAATTAATCATTGACTTTAGCACTCCAGTATAATTTCTTTAAAAGTTGTATTTTGAACTGCAGGTATTTGAAAAAAATAGGAAAATGCATGTTCTTTAGATAAATATTGCTTTAAAATGCACAAACAAAATATTCTCACAAGATTGTACAATTATTGGTATTTTTATCACTAATGTTGGATGTAGTCCAATTTCTAAATTCAAATCCTGAACACATTGCAAATATCAATGATGGCATAAAGTATTACCCACTGGTCCCTGAACCAGAGGCAGTCTGCAGAGAAAATAATGATCATTAAGAGACCAGACTTATTTATACCTAGAAATAACATTTTTTTTCTCACATGTCTTTCATATTAGAGCTCTTAAGGTTTATAAAAGTTGCCCATAATCCCCCTATGCCTTTCTAGAGTTTATTCAAACAGCTTTTACTTCCTATATCACCAGGCTTGTAAAATGCCTACAGGGGAAGCTGCTGAGAAGTACTTTCTTTTTGACGCAGACATGTGCCCCCAAACTACCAGAACTACTCCTACTAGGACCACTTTTCCTACATGAAGTGTGTGTGTGGTCAGGCTCCTAGGAGTTAAGGCAGCAGCATTGTTTTGCCATGAAAAAAGTAATGTTTGCACTTGAAGAGGAACAGTGAGGGGAATAGGTGGACCCCTATAGTCAACAACATAGTCATAGTCTGTAGTGGGATTTTACTGTGTTTCCAGTTCAAACATAAAGATGCTGAGTTTCCAATAAAACAACATTTAGGAGAAAATGTGAATGTATTGGAAAAAGTACTTATTTTTTTTCCTTGCCCTGATATATATACTGATATATATACAATAGGGTCAATGCCTCAAGGGACTACCAGCAATAAAAAAGTAAAATGGTCTTCCTTACACATCAGCACAGGTTACTAGCGGTACTTATACATATGTCTTCTACATTTAGACAATATAAACTAAACCTACATTTTATAATTGATTTTAGGACAAAGTCACATATAATATTATATATGTATACATTTATTATTTAGGTGGTTCTGCCCTAACAAGATAGCAAGAGTGTTAACATTAGACATAACCAAAAATTACCTCAAGTTGCATCACTAAGAAAACAAGAACATAAAACAGAGAAGTATAAAACAATACAAGAGGGCAATAGGTATAAAGTATAAGTGAACATGTAGGAATTATTTAAAGATAAAAATTAAAAAGCTAATAATATCTGAACTTAATGAATTTAGCCATGTTGAGAATGTCAAGACAACCTCCTGAAGTTTAAACCAAGCATCAGAATTGCGAAAAAAGGTGATTTCATTGGCTTTGACTATGGCATGAATATTGGTGTCAGGAGGGCTAAGAATTATGGATCTCCTGGAATTTATAGCGCAACAATTTCTAGGATCTACAGACAATGGTTCAAAAAGTAGCAATTCTCTGGATGACAATGCCTTTTTGATGCCAGGGGTCAGAGGAGAATGACCAGGTTCAAGTTGACAAAGGCAATAGAAACACAAATAACCAATTCTTACAAGTAAGGTATGCGGAAAAGAATCTCTGAATGCACATTTTTTTTTATTTCTATTATTTACTTGGATTTATATAGCATCAACATATTCCACACCACTTTACAAAGTCAATATTAATGTCACTAACTGTCCCTCAAAGGGGCTCCCAATTTAAAATCCCTTTGTTGAAGCAGATGAGTTACAGTTGTAGGAGACACACTAGGAGCCACTACCGTTTTATTAGGGAATAGGCACTGGAGGTGACAATTTGCAAGGTCCCACCAAACTTGTGCGAGAAAATTGGAAAAATGTTGTTTAGACTGATGAGTCTTAATTTTTGCTGTGAATTTGTATGGTAGGGGGAGGATTTGGCATAAATCCATCCTTACTTGGATCAATAGTTCATACTGCTGGTGTTATGGTGTAGGGGATATTTCTGTGACACATTTTGTGCCTCTTAGTGCAAAATGAGCATTGATTTAATGTCACAGCTCACTTTAGTATTGTTGCTGACCATGTCTTTATGTGTGCAGTGTATCCATGTTCTGATGGCTACTTCCAGCAGGATAATGTGCCATGTCATGAAGTTCAAATATTCTCTAACTGGTTTCTTTCACATGACAAATTCATGTACTCCAATGTCTCCCACAGTCACCAGATCCTAATCCACCTTTTGGATGTGGTGGAATAGGAAATTCTTTTGTGCAACCAACAGATCTGTAACAACTGTGTGATGTTATCCAAGGCCTGAGAGGATACACTTTCATTAGTGAAGCTGGGTGATCCAGCAAACCTGGAATGTATCTGGTCCAGGATTAAAAACATTTGCCAACAAATAGCAAATACCTTAAGAGATCCATTCCAGGTTTTCTTGATCATGAAGGTTCACTGATAAAAGTGTATTCTCTCCAGTCTTGGAGAGCTTTATTAAATCAGGTCCATTGTCTATATACACAAATGTCATATACTATTAAATACCTACAAACGTTAACCTACATTATTTGTATATCAGTATAGAATATAGCTACATTTGCCAAAATACCAAATGTACACATATAACTTGACTTAGGAGAAATGTTTTTAAATTTCCCTTTCAGCTGTTTTAGTGTTGAGCTTTAGAAATATTCAGATTTATGGAGACAGTGTAGAAAATGTTTCATTTGTGAATATCCATCTATTTTAGTATTCTTGTAAATACACAAATTCTCTCTCAAATGTATTACTTTCCTCTTCCTCTTATATTATAAGGTCTGCAAAGCTGTAGGTGTGCTTTGATAGAGGAAATCATTTACTCCAAGCCAACAAACTAATGATTACCTCAAACAGCCAATGTTTTTGTGTACTTTTTTTTCTCTACCTTCTCTTCTCTTTAAAGTAATTATGGATTAATTATGGATTAGCGCTATGGAAAAAACATTTCAGTAATTTCATGTCATATAATTGAAAAAAAAGAGTGATTTGTAAGCCAGAATATTAAAAAGATGATGATTTTCGTGGTTAGAGATGATTAGTTAGATTCAGAAAAATGTTTCTGCACCTCATTAACCATAACTATTGGTGGTGATAGTTGGTGGTCCTAGAAATCTGCAATTTCAGGAATATACATATATATATATATATATATATATATATATATTACATTTATGGTGGATATATGGGACTTTTCAGGCACCACTATTGATCACACCCAATATATCCCTAATAACAAAATGTATTTTGGATGTCACTTAAACGTTGGGAAACAGTCCATGTGAACCTCACTGTCCAGCTTTAGGTTGAGATGGGCTGTGTTGTTTACCTGTAGTCTTAGAAGTAATATTATATTTAGTATTTATTATAAATATTTAGATAAATTGTGCAGAACTACAAGGATTGGTCCTAGATGGGAGATATGTTCCCCCCTTATACAGAGCATGGGTTCTTTATTAACAGGGTGTTTTCTGGCAAAGAGTCCAGAATTAGTGCAAGGGTTGCTTTTAGCTGGTTTCAGGACTCTGGAATGGGAAGGAAGGTACTAGGCGTGCTTTCCCACTTCACCCAGGTACACCCTTGAGTTTGCCTCCAGCCAGACAGGAGGTCTGACTATAAGTAGCATAGGTGTGTTTTCATTTCTTTAAAGTGGAATGGAAGCAGGTAGGTTGCAGACAAGGGTGTATGTAAGCCCTGCTGAGGAGCTGTGTTTCTTTGGATTAAAAGCTGCTATGGAATATGGAACTACTCCTAAATTGTATTTTGTTACAAGCTGATGTAAGCTACCTTTAAATTTTGTTTGATTTTGCTAAAGAAATCTGTATAATTTTGGATCAAATAAAGATATATAAAGATATATATATATATTTTTAGTTATTTAAAAAAATACTACAACATGAAAGATCATCAGTGTTGGAGTTCTTTCATAAAGTTAAATGCCAATAGTTTATTTTCTATATGCTCTTTATTAATATTAGCATTACCTTTAGCAGATTATTTATTTTACATTTTTTAGCGCGGATTATGGTAAATTCCAGCTAAAGATCCTTTAAAGGATTGTGGGTGGACTAAATTTAGGTTTTACCAAGCTACAACTATTTATACAGAGGTTCTGATTTTATCCCTCTAGTTGTCTTACACTCATGCCTGTCCAATTATTTGGTATTTCATTTCTGTTTTAACAAAAATTGGTGTTAAGGACACTTACCTTTAATTAGGAAATTATAGAGGGTGAGCTATAGGAAACATTTACCTGTACATTGCAATTGTAGCAGAATTTATGACATATAGCAGGTCATAAATGCCCACATACCAGATTCCAACCCAGTAAGCCATTTTGTTTGACTCGTAGGTTGTCCCTCCCAGCATGACCCTTGTATATAGGAAACCGTTCATAACACAGAGTGCTATCTCTGGTTGCTGACATTTCTGAGGTCACACTTTATACAATTTTACAAGCTGCCTTTGCACTTACTTGCAAGACTATATTTATTCCTTTTGTCAGATTCTGTAGGTTTGCTCGTTCCAATGGTCAGAAGCATCATGCTGGATTATCAATCAATCAAAAACCAAGGAGTAGGGAAGGTAGGACAAACCTGTATAGGGTTTGCATGACTGGGGCAAGATGCTAATCAAATAAACACTTACCAACTGTGTCACTGCCACACTATCTGAGTGTCTTAGGTTATCTACACAAGTCACTCGTGCTAGAAATGATCTTTTATGAGCTTTCTCATCCTTAGTAAAGTATAGCAGTTGTTTCCAGTCAGCCTTTCCCCAATCCGCCATAATGGATTAATAAATTACATTGTGAGACCACTGTACACGTGTCAGATTTTCTCCTGAGACAGACATGACCACTCATCTCTAGAGGCACCCATCTGACACGGTTATGTATCCGTACTGCTGTTCATGGAATGTGTGTTAGCTAGTACAGGCAATGTCTGCACCTACAGAAATGTGTTTTACTCTTCCTGAGTGTATATTAATTACCCCTTTACTGTAGTTTTTACCACTCTGCTTGTCATCTTATTTACTACTGCTTCTGTTACTTGTAAGTTATATACTGTACATTTAAGGAAATTCCATATTTGCTAGTTTTGCCATGCCTATTTTGGGTTGTTTTGGGGTGGAGGGGCAGAATAATCACTCATTCAATATTATGTTTGGTATTATTTTTCACATATTTTGGTCCTGTATGTGTTGAAGAATATACACACTGGCCCCTGTATGAAAAGGAGTAGACAATCCCAAAATACAGCATTTTATAGAAACAACTATTTTCTTCTGTTTTTCACTTTTTTTTGTTTCTATCATCATTTTACTGGGGTGTCATTGATTCTTGTATTTTGTGCATTCCTACATCACATAGTTTATTGTTTTTCTGTGTGAAGCTCCTGAATATGGAATGCATATTAGCTTATAAGTCTGCAGGCAAAGCAGCTTACTGTGCTATTTTCTGAGCCGACCAGTCTTTGATCAGACCCTTTCATTTGTTGTTTATTTTCTTCCCATTATAGGAAATCTTTAAAGCTGCAGATTAACTTCTAAATATTGACAAGGTTTAATCTGTTTACGCATAGATGATGCATATGTAAATAAACAAAATAATAGTACTTTTTTTGTTCTAACTCATTTTCAAATGTATTGCATTCATTTCAGGTCAATATAATCTTGCTTGGAAAAAAATCATACAGACAATATGAAGCATGATACATACATTATATCATACAGCAGATTCTGTAGTAGTAGAAGTAGTATTTCAAATGTGGGGTACATTTTTTTGTACAAATAAGTCTACAGGCACTCATTGCTAAGCAATACATGCCTCAGTGTCCAAACATATACTCACAAAGTATAGGATTTTCAATATAAAAAAGGGTATACTTACTGTTTTTAATTACTCTATCTGTTCTGCTTTTCATATTGGAATAACAGAAAATTAAATGTACACTGGTAACTTTTTCTAAGCTATCTGATAAAGCAACCATTTACATAGTTACATAGTTAGTCAGGTTGAAAAAAAGACACCATCAAGTCAATCAAGTTCAACCACTAGAGAAATAAACATACTAAAACCTGTATTTCCCAGATAAAACCATATATGCATAGTTGATTTAGAGTAAGGCAAAAAAAATCCTTATAAAAAATCCTTATTTATTGATTTAATTCACCCCAACATGGAAAAAAAATCCATCCTGATACTGTGAGGCAACATATGTTTCTGTAGCCTTTACTTGAAAACTTTAATACCCAGTTATAGTCTGTGCTTCTAGAAAAGCATCCAATGTTTTTATTAAGGCAATCTATAGAACTTGCTAAAACTACTTCCTGAGGGAGCCTATTCCACGTTTTCACCGACCTTACAGTGAAGAATCCCTTCCTTGTCCAGAGCTTATACTTCTGAATAGGTGGGAAGAGAGTTCTCTTTATGGACCATTTATATATTTATACAGGGTGATCATTTACCCCCTAATCATGCTACTCTCTCTCTCCTCGTATTTGTTGATTTGCCCTTCTCTGCACTCTCTTCAATTCAACAATATCTTTTTTTGTGAACAAGGTGCCCAGAATTGGACTGCATATTCCAGAAGAGGTCTAACCACTGCCTTGTACAGAGAAAAAGCCGTAGTGCACGCTTTGAAGAAGGTATGAGTACAGTGTGAATGAGGGTACAAATACAGTGCTATGGCAAATTTGTGTTGTTAGGTCCATGCACTTTAGTGAGCAATCATTGAGCTTGTCATTTTTTTGTTGTTGTTTTTTTCTGTTTAGTTACTTGCTTACCATAACTTGTCGGTTCATATGTCCTACACAGGACCAAAACAAACAGTCATTAGTGGTTTTACAATGTGTCTAGAAAAGTCATATTGTTTCCATACATCCAGCTTTAAGCTAAGGAACATTGGTTGCTTTAATTTATACAGACACCCAAAACAACTTTAAAGTGAAAAAAAATGTAACACCTTTTCTTTAAAAGAGTCCTCAATTCTTTCCCAATCTGATTCCAGTGAGTCCTGCACCATACCTTCTTCCTTCAGGCACAAGATTGGGTGAATTTTTTTCCTGAAAATTAGCTTGAGCTTGGCACTTTTTTTATATTCTAGGCATCCACAGAAGGAGCAGCCTTCGTCCTTCATCCTTAGAGGCTGCAGGTTTCCCGTTCAGTCTTTATGGCTGCAGAAGAAAAGGCAGAGAGTAAAGGGTCCTCCCCCAAAATATTAAACAAAAACTATTAAAAAAAATAAAAATTTTTTTTTTATATAAAAGGGTTAGCCACTCTTCTAAATAATGTAAAAATGTGGTCATAGGTCCAGTTTAATATTATCAGCCTGCAACAGAAAGCACTGAAACTTCACAAAATTCAACCCGAGCAGAACAAACACAGTTGGGCAGAAGGAGGGTTATCTCCCTCTACCCACTTTATACAATTTTACATACTTTACAAGCTATTTGAAATTCTTTCTTATTGGACAACTGAATCAATTCTGCTGCTAAATCTATCTTTTTTTTCTAAACTGGCCTAAGCACATCAAAGGATGGTAGTTGTATATCTCATGTTCCCCTGAGGAAACCTAAAGAGATGAAACGTGTCAGGAATCGAGACCAAAGTCCTACTAAGTGCGTTAAAACACCAGATTTTCTAATTGAATAGTCAGGCGTCTGATGTTCAATGTCCCAACCAACCCCAAAATAAGTGGGGTAGGGACTTTAACTGTATTTATATATACTTGTTATGTTACTTGACTTTGGAATATATATTTGCCTACCAAACCCCTCTGTGTGTCAATTTCCTTTTCGATATATACTAAATTGATTAGGGGTTGGGATATTGTGACTAGAAAGATGAACCATAACCAATCTATATTGCAATAGCCTACACTACATACCTGATTTTATACTTTGACTTATTAGTACAGTTTTACTTCTCAGTTTATGCTGAGACTTCGGCACAAAAAACAACCCCTACCTATTAGTTAAACACATGGTTTTATGTTGTAACGTTTCTACTAGAAAATACAATGTTTGGCTGCAATGGGGAACATTTCTGGCTTCCTCTGGGCTACCTTTCATTAAAAATCTGTGTAGGGTTGTAAAGATAAAAATGTCACTGTAAATGGTGTGCAGTTGTCATCTGAACCTCTGCCAAATGTCATAACAATTTTTTTTTATTTTAGCTGATTTTTTCCATGTTACGTGCCAAGTATTTTATTACGGATGGGTTGGTATTTGCAGTTGCCTCAACTAAGCACAGCATCTAAATATGAATTGACAGTATGGAAAACAATTTAGCTGTGTCCTTTGTTCCTTTAGATAAAAACAAGTCATTTGTGCCTTTTAAAATTACTGTGCACCAAATCCAGCTTCCCACAGGCAAGAGACACGTACCAGGTTGCATGGCAACCATTCACTTAGCGATGTATCCCATGTGCAAATTCTCTGAATGATCGTTGTCAAGACAGTACTATGTGATACAAGCAAGCTAATTCAACACAATTTCATGGGCCCGTCTTAGACAAACACATTCTTATATTTATTGGATACACTCAGTAAAATCTAGCCTTGATTGAAGAGAGGGACAGTTGTAGCAGATCTTACAGAACTGAGGTTTTGGTTCAGCTTTTGGACCTATCTGCATGAAGATTGAAGGTTCGGAGTGACTTTCCTCAAGAGGCTCCTTGCACCATCAACTGTGCTGTATGCCATCTGTCAAAATTAGGTGTTGAGTGTCTGTGGGTTAATATAAAATAATATTAACAATAATGTTAAAATGCCACACGGTCTAATGTGAGCAGTAAAACTGTTCTCAGTAATGCACTGTGCAATATTTATATTATATACATAGCGGCATTTTGTTTATTAAAACTCTCCAGGACTAAATGAGAGGATTTCTCCAGGATTTCTGCTATTATTTGGCAAATGTTTTTAATCCTGGGCCAAATATATTCCATGTTTGCTGGATCACTCAGGTTCACTAATGATATCGTCTCCATGTGTCTGTATCACAATGGTTGCCATATGGTTGTCCCATTTGTGAATACTAGATCATATATTCTTCTTTATATTTATTATTATGAAACAGTATTTATATAGCACCAACATAACATGCAGCGCTGTACATTAAATAGGGGTTGCAAATGGCAGACAGATACAGACGGTGACACAGGAGGAGAGGACCCTGTCCAGAAGAGCTTACAGTCTAGGAGGTGGGGGAAATGTATGTAAATAACCAGTGTAAAAGTACTAAGTAAGGCTGATAAAACAGAAGTCTAATTATTGATGTGCTTTATTTTGGGTATATGAACTTATATGAACTTATACGGTATCTGTAGCTATAATGAAAATGCATGCTTACTCACCTGAACAGTTAGTTGAGGTTTGTTACATGTCAGGAGCGCAACTCAAGTAGTATTAGATATAAATATGATTCCATGAATACAAAGAAATAGCCCAATTCTGTTGTGGAAGTTACAGCCCAACTCAAATGGATCTGATAAGACTGTGGATGTGGTCAGAAATGATTGTCAACGCATAGGGCCTGATTTATTAAAGCCCTCCAAGGAGAAGATAGACTGTTATGAGAAAACCTGGGTGATACAGGAAACCTGGAATGGATTTCTAAAAAATAAGTTGCTAATAGCTGGGACATTTTTAAATCCTGGACAAGATCCAACCCAGGTTTGTTGGCTCAAACAGGTTCTTTCATGATAGTCTATCTTCTCCAGTCTTGTAGAGCTTTAATAAATCAGGCCAGTTGATAGATGCAGAACACAATTTTTATTATACATAGTTTAATAAATTCCTTAAATAAAGTTGGATGATTTTAGTTTTTTGAGTTTGTTGACCTTATGTTTGGTGACTGTACACCTAAATTCTTTTACGGAGTAAAAAGTAAAGTTTATATTTGGATTGTAGTACAACGATTTTTGTTATATATCTAAAACCATTTTCTTTAGAAATGTGTGTATTTAGCCTTGTAATCAAATTATTTAATTTAAATATCTATAAATCAGTTGATTATTTGATCCACAAATAAAATTACTTTTCATGCATTTTAGGGAAAATTTTCAAATTCAGTCATCAAATCAAAAGAAAAACCTGTTGTTATGTATTTACATACAGGGTTAGGGGATGATAGACTGTCATGGGTGATGCAGCAAATCTGGAATAGATCTGGTCCAGGACTGAAAACATTTGCCAACTAATAGCAAATACCTTTTAGGAAATCAATTACAATTCCAGGTTTGCTGGATCACCCAAGTTATCCCATGTTAGTCTCTCCTTTATAGCCTTGGAGAGGCCCAGCGTGTGTAGTTTAGACAGTTAAGTATTCATCATAACTTTATTATATCCCATTTGCACCAAGATCTCTGTAGACTTTTTGTATTTCCATAGCATAAGCTTTTTTAATCACTTTATTTCCTTTGATATAGTGTGTTAATTCTTTATATTTTTTTTTTTATCTATAAAGATTTATTTTCTATAGATACAGCTAAACCATAAAACATGGATTAACAGCTGAAAAGGTCACCTCTTAGTAACTTTATTTTTTATTGTTGTCATGGTAATATAAATACAGACCTGAGTGATATATTGAAGTGAAAATGTTGATTTTGATGAAATCCTGAAAAAAACAAATTATATTTGAAATCTCTTTTTTTATTATTTCATAAAGTTTTTATTACATTTTTCTGAACTACTATTTGATTTTTAGAAATGAGAAATAAAATAGAGGCTTTGCTAAATAGCTTCACCTATTGATGTTTTGGGCACAAAATATGCAGACTTGAAAGCCATTTCATTTTGCTCAACTTTCCCTTTTTTCTTGCTTTGGAACAGGTGAATATTAGATTTTGTTCCTGCTACCATTGACTTGGAGGGCACGCTGTGACCACATGTACAGGTAAATCAGCATCTCAACTAGTGAAAAACAAATTGACCATCATTCCCAAAATGATGAACCTCAATTCACACAATCATTACCCTAAAAAAATCTACCTAGTGTTACTTTACGTGCAACAGCAGTGCACTTCCTGATATACGAAAACTTCTAGGCTCTGTCCCATACTTGCATCTGAACACAGCAATTATCACGAAATCTGGATTGGTTTAATGTGCTGCTCTACTTAATATCCGGAGAGAACGTTGTAGTGCAATAATCCCCCTGTTTTATGCTGGAATGATTTGCTTTCTCAGACTTTTTTTTTTTCCTTTTTTTTACTTTGTTGTAATTATCTTTTGTTTTGCATTTTTTGTATATTTTATTTTTTGTTTTTATGTAATCTGCTGCTGTTACTTGAACCAGACATCAGAGTATGAAAGGGTCAGAAACATGGAGGCTGATTAAATAAATCTCTCCAAGAATGGAGAGGTTAGACCATTATGGGAGAACCTGGGCGATCCAGCAAACCTGGAATGGATCTGGCCAATTATCAACAAATGATTTTTAAGAAACCCATTTCAGGTTTATTAGATCTCCCAGGTTCACCTGTGATAGTCAATTGTGTCCAGTTTTGGGGAGTTTTATTAAGTTAGACACAGGTTTGCTGGATCACCCAGCTTCACTAATGCAAGTCTATTCTCACCAGCCTTGGAGAGTTTATTAAATCAGGCCTATAGTGTGGATTAGGATATAGTAAATCATTATTGAGGAAAAGATCAGCTGCAGGAAGCCTACAACAAGTGCCTGTTACTAGTCCTATTTTGGCACAGTTTCCATAGTTCAGGTCATTTTTAGCCCTGAAACTGCCTACATACAGATAAGTCAGCAGTCGTCTTATAATGAAATGACTAAAGAATGCTTTTTTATGCAATTTCACTTCCTATAAAAGTGCACAGCCTATTATGCACATCCCCAAAACATATAATCCTAATATTATGCTTGTTCATTGTAAAAAGGACCCACTCACATTACTTCTATATTTTTCCTAAATCATGGTTGGCATGTGATGCTTGTGTGTATTAAAGCAGAACTGAACATTAAAAAAAAAAACGAAAAATGTGAGACAGAAATTTGCCTTTTGCTGTTCTTCAATCACATGTCCTCACTCTGGCACCGCAAGACTGTTCACTCAGTCTTCTTTAGGGTTCAGGTCTTCAGCCATTGTGATTGGTTGGGTGTTAATTCATTCCTGGCAGCCAGGGTTATTATGAGAAGCCTGGTATTGTACATTAGGCTGTGCATGCGCTCAGACAAAATGCACCAAGACTGTTTTGGATGTACAATGTGCTTTTTAAACACCCACCAAGATAATAGCGAGGACTCATTTTGGTTATATAAATAAATATTGATGCACAGGGACTGGGGCAGACTCCAGGGACAATTTAATTTCTTTGCAGAGCAAAGTAAGAACTGTGCAGAATCTCTCTAGCAGTAGTGAAACATTGTTGCGTGTTTGGAGAAAGCACTTGAGCACTAGGACGTGATATTAGCGATATAGGTGTAAACACCCATTTAATCTGCAGGATTTTAATTTAGGGTCAGGTGGATAACTCCCCTATAAATAATTTTCAAAGCGATATCTGCACATCTTCCAGTCACTTCAGCTGAACAAAGTAGTCAGCATTAGTGTTGGTGTTTAAACTTGTATTGTCCCTTTATTCGACCCGAATATGGCTGTTCTAATTAGGATAGACCCAACCAGAAAAACACGGGCGCAAATTCGTGTGTAAAAAAATGTGTTAAAAAAAAAATTAATGTGAAAGTAATTTATTGAATGTGTGTGATTTATGTAACTAACTTTTATTTTTTTACAGGTTATCCCACAATGACAGGATGAGTCCCACGGTTGCACAGCTGGGGGAATCCTCCTGTCAGTGTGGGATCCCGGGCACTAGAGGGTAAATGGGGAAATGCCGCGGCCACATTCATTGAGAACAGTGTGCGATCCCTTGCACTAGAGGTTAAATAGGGACCTCAAAACCTCTAGTGCTCTCTGACTGGCTGAGGAAAGCTTTCCTCAGCCAATCAGGCAGCACTATCCCTATTCCTGGATAGAATGTCTCCATTCAGGAACACAGGACTCTAACCTGTATTCCAGAAACTCTATCCAAGAACACATACAACTAGTAAAAGGCTACAAGAGCAATCAGGGGAGCGGAGCCGTCAGCTCAGTCCTAACAAAAATTTTCCCACCATTGACTTTATTGGTGTTCGAATTCAGCATTCGATCACTCGAACAATATCCCCCTAGATATTCGACCAACACTAGTCAGCATGCAAGAACATCATATTTATAACAAACAAAGTAAGCATCACAAAGAACATGAGTTTCAATGTTGCAAAAAAATCTGTTTTGACACAACAGAACAATTTAGAATATTCAGAACTTGATCTGTGCCAATGTTTTCTGTTGAAAGCTTCAATCAATAAAAAAAGTCTTTTGCTATGCATATGCACCTTTAATGCTTTAAACCTATACAACATAAATCAAAAGAAGAATTGTTAATGACATATAACCTGTCCCTGTCCACTTTTAGTCACTTGGAGCAAGTCAGTAGTTAATAAACAATGATGTTTACATATCATTTAAATCTTGTCATGAAGAGAAGATTAATGGTTTTCCAATGAGTGATAGTATTTCCACTATATACCTGTAATTCTCAAAAACTAGGTTATTTAATTACAGTGACAACTGTGACATATATCTTATGTTCTACTTCTACTTGCTTGGTATTATGATAGGATTACCCTTTTCCCCACAGGTGTTTTTTTTTGTGTGTGTTATGTGATAGAGGTGGACGGGGGGGGGGTTAAATAAATGAATGGACCCTGCAATTTTAATGTTGGAAACAAAGTTTTGGAAACAAAAACTTTTGGAAACAAAGTTTTACAGCAATGAAAGAGTCGGCTAGTTCAGTTTGAGTTAGTTTGCCTTTTCCTCTGACAGGTGCAAAGAATTCTTCCTTTATACAGAACTGACTAAACTGTAATTTCTGTATTTCTATGGCTTGCATTTTATGATGTCTGTAATTTATTACTGTGCAATTATGATAAGTAAAACAAATCTTTCTGGGCTCCCATTCAACTCTCTCACATCTACCTGCTTATTTAAATAAATGGCTAATTGCTGGGATTTTATATTCATTCCTTGTTTGCTTCTGTACATTCCTACTTTTACTGAGTACAGAATCATTCTTGAATGACAGCCCTGATATACCACCAGACCCATCAGATCTTACTAGTGGTCCAGTATTATATATGTGTATAATATCTGTTGAGAAGCAAATCCACTCAGTATTTTGTTAACATCTTTGAGTTGACTCATCCACCAGTGACATGTAAAGGACTTCAATGTGAAATATCATTTTGCAGTTTCAATCAAGGCCATATTGAAGGTTTTACTAATGTATTTTTTTACTTAATTCATAGGCAGTGCATGTCTGCAGTAGGGATGAGTGAATTTGCCTGGGTCCATTTTGATCTTAGATGAGAGATTTTTGGCTTCCAAATTTTTAGAGTTTTTTGCAAAGCCCCTGAGCATAATATTGCCACTAAAATTACTGAGTAAGCCAGGGGCACTTGTGAAAACTTGTTCCAAGCCAAAACATCTTTTGAAAACAGTATCATTCCTTTAATGTATATTTATTTTATGTAAATTATGTTCATTTACTAATTGACCTGGATAAAAAATAAAATAAAAAATGGTAAAGCATGGGGACATCTATCCATCTATACGTCTGAATTATGGTATAGGTATATTTACTTTATACTTTTATCAATTTGTTATTATTTTTAAAATAGAAAGTGCCCTAAAATGTTCTGTGCCCCCCAATAAATTTGAAACCAGACCCTTTTCTTGAATGGCAAGAACAAAAAACAGTGAGCATCCCAACCCCCTATTCCAATACCAGTCCCAATATGATGCAATGCCTCATGCCTTCATTCAACATTGGGGGTCCCCATGTTGAACCACAGGGCTTCTTCCCCACCTTTGTTCCCCCCAAGGCAATGTGGGGGATTTATGGGCTTATCCTGGAATTTTTTCTCCCCTCACCCAGAGGTATGAGTATAGGGATCTATTAGTATCGACGCTCTAAACCTGTTGAACTAGATGATAGATCTTTAAACAGGGAGTCCTAGCGATATTTCCTAAAAAATCCCTATGGTAAGCATCCGTTTATGACCATTCTAGGATCTGTAGTTTAGGATTAGTAGTTTAGTTGGGGTTAACATCCTATGGTTAATATAGATTTACATCACTACATGTGCTTTTAGCAAAAGATTTACTATTGTAGACATACATCAAATTTATCTTAAAAAAGTATTTGTTGTTTTAATTTACATTACTTTTTTTTTGGGGGGGGGGGCAGGTAAGGAGGTACTAATGAAGATCCTTAGTCATTCCCTGGGGTGAAAAGCAAATAATTAAGAGGCAATTGAGATACCACCATAAACTCCCAAACAAATCCCACATTTTAGGGGAACAGATGTTGAAAAGGAGCCCTGTCATCCCCCAGGCATGCAATATAAAGGAATTGTGTATTTTCATGGTTGCCCTGAAAGCTGACTCCATGTTATAATAATAGTGTTTTTTTCCTGAGTCAGTTTTTAAATGAAAGTGTAAATAATTAAAAGGGTAGTAACTGCTGAAAAATTGTAGGACACAGCACTAGGATCTTAATGAGCCAAAGTTTGATGCAATTTTACTCATCACCCAGGATACCCAGTTAAAATTTAACATTACGTTTCTGAAAACCACTAGCATTTTTATTTGAAGCATACATGCCCCCAACCTCCCCATCTACTTGTCTGACAATGTTATGTTTTAGAGCTTTACAAATGATTTAAATATGTGGTGGCCATATGCTTTAATACAAAATGATCAATATAGCTGCACTGCATCAAATTCCTGCATTCGTTTTGATAAAAATGATTATTATTGAATCAGCCCAATTTCCATCCATTTTGTTTGAGTAAATTTGAACCCACATCCCTAGTGGTGTATGCTATAAGGGCCCTTGACTTTTTTGAACATTTAATGACTTTGATCCATATTAGTAATACTGTACAATACAATGCACAACAGGCATCTGTAGGGGACTGTAGCTTGGGTTCTTTACCACCAACTCTACTTGTGCATTGAGGTGTGTAAATGAATAGCAGAGCAATGCTCCAAATAAATGCTCTGCATTAAAATACATTGTGTTACTGCACAGTAAAATATCCATGTATTAGAGAACCTGGGGTCACTCCCTACTTTTACCCTAATTGCCCTAATTGTGTTGTCCTCTCTGTGGATATAATTGTACTGCACTCCTTTTATATAATTACTGTACATGAACCTCTCCTTCCTTCTTTGCCATCCCATGCAACCAGAAGCCATCATAAGATAAAAAGAAATCCCTGGAGAGGTGCAGCTTAAGAAGAGCAATATTTTCTATATGACAAAAAACAGAGACTTTTTATGGGTAAATAAAAACAAATGAAATAAAAGCAAGGTGATGGAGCTGCAAAAATGCTGAGGACCCCAGATATAGCATGTATATAATCATAATAGCAGTACCAGGACTGAAGTAAAGCATATCAGTATTATACTGAAAATATAAATTCTTGACCCAATGCAACAAGGCAATTATATATATTATGCATTTTTGTCCTTTGAGTTAAATAAAAGCTATCTCTTGATACACATGTAAATGACCTATTTTAATGCTGGAATAAGCACATAAACAAGGAAAACACTAATGAAATGTGAAAGCTAAAACACTGTAAAAGTTTGTATGGCGTAATAAAACCATCAACATTATAGGGATATATTGATTATGCTACAGAGTAGTACATGTAAACATGAGCAGAATACATATTCCTAAATAAAAAAAAATATTAATGAAGTTGGGTATAAAGTAGGAGTACAATACAGTAAAATTTGATCTAATACTCAGACAGGTAAATTCTTTAAGTTTTCTCAGTAGAATAGTGTCAGCTTTACTGCCAAGTTTAAAAAAATGTAGTCATCTCTTTTAGAAATTTGACAAAACCGCTAGCACATGCAATGCCTATAGACATCACACTATTTGGATTACTAATGGAATATAGGATTTTCATTAGCATTCAACCAGACCAGATTGCTGAATGAGAACCCTTAAATAGAATTTGGAAATCTTGTGGGTAAAGTTTTGTGAAAAACAACAAATCACACATTATTTCCATCATTAGGACTGGATCTCTTCCAACTCAGGTAAAATGTAAAAATGTTTTCTCCTCTAGTACAGAAGGCTGCAAATGATCATCTTCAGTTTGAGGACCCTGAACCTGCTCAATTCCATCTTCAAAGAATTTATTTGTACATAGGGCAGAGTATGATTGACCATCTTTTCCGCTGTCTGGTATATTGTCTAGCATTCCGAGTTTTGACTTCTCATGTTCATTTATTCTATGGATGTTAGAACTCCAGTTTGTGCCAACTCTGGATGGAATAATTCTACCTCTTCTTTTGTATGCAGAAGATGTAGGAGTATTTAAGGGTGTAAAAATGTCTGTCTCGTCTCTGCTACCTGCACTATATCCAGTTTGACTGCTCAGAGGGCTACATGGTAAGAGAGAAGACATTAGGTTATGAGCCCCTTTGAGGGACAACTAGTTAAGTGACTGTGGACTTTGCAAAGCTCTGCGTAATATGTGAATGCTATATAAATACTAATTTATAATATGTAATAATAATAATAATAATAATAATACAAATAATAAATCATCATAAGTCATGCAAACAAGGCTTTCAGGCCAGATCTTGTAGGTAAAACCTGTATATCTATCAGGCCCCATGTACTGGGATCCCCAGAGATGCCCATGTGTTGCAAGATCAGAGGTACAGTATGAGTAGGAGAAACAGTGGCAATTTGTGCCCAAGGAAAATTTGACTCAGAAGTTAACTGACTCAGAAGTCTAGTCTGTTGGTCTGAAGTCTACTGTCCTGGCAAATAGGATGTATGAAGCCACTAGGCCTACAGGCAAACCGTGATATGCGCTGATCACAGTGGGATTCACATTGTTGGAGACTTCTGGAATTGCAACTGGTAAATCACAGTGTCTCCAGAGTCTCCTTACTGGATCCCCCCCTGGCGAGACCTGAATGACTGGTGGATTGGGGATGTCAGCATCAGTGCCATGTTATTGCAGCCTCTATGTAGCAAAGTCATCAATGATGGGAACACATACCGCCTAATCACCAGTGTACTACTGGTACTGTGGCTGAAGAAGAATCTGTGGGTGCCTGGCAGGTGTTCTTAGTGGAAAAACATCTAGAGCTCTTTAGGAATGTGTGCTCACACTGCCAAAACTAGGCCACTCCCCTTTACCGTTATCTTTTACACGTGTATTCAGCCAAAAATCTTGTCTTCTGCCAGTTTAAAACATTCATACGTGATATGATAAAATGCATTATATGCAATGCTTTTAACACTATGCTAATGTTATTCTTTGGAGGGTATACTTGTGTGTTTTTATTGCATACTTGTGTAATATCAGCCGGAAATAAAAGCTTTTTTTTCATTGCTGTAAACGTTCACTAATAAATTTTTTTTCAGTTCAATTCAGATGCAATAAAGACAGGCTGCACAGCAAGTTTCCTTACTGCTGTTCCATCATGGACATCAATCTTTGCCTGGAGGGACCATCTTTTCCGAAAGTGAGAGGCAATTTAGTCTCCATAATATATCAGTTCTAAGTTTCAGCAGAATGTCAAGAGCTGAATTTATATCCAGCCGCATGTTGACGGGGTTTCACACCACAAGGGAATAGGATCACACCACTAATTTCATTTCATTTAGGAGCTTGACTTAGGAAATACCCTTTGATCTAATAAAAAAGGTCAAATTTTTATTTTACCATCAACAATTTTCTATTGCTCTTCCCTATTGTTTGGTTTGTTCTTTTTTTTATAGCACAAACCACATCTCATGCTTTATTCCTTGCAGGGTGTTTAATCCCCCCAGTGAATCAATAAAATGCTGAGATGTTAGCAAGACTAACGAATCATTAAACATACATTATATGAGGGAATTAATATATACTCTGTCACTGACTTTCTTTCTTGTTAAAAAAGTAATAACACAATACTGGATTTAACAATATTACCATTTAATACATTCTAAAAGTAAACTAGTTTAACCAAAAATCAGATATTGTGATTTATTTATTACAGCTAGGCAATCTTTTATTTATGTTATGTCCTATTGACTGGGACCTTATATAAGTCATGGAACACCATTCCTTAATTATGTAGGCAGCATCCATCTCACATTCCTATGTGGTACATTGTCTTCTTGGCATGAATAAAAATGTTATTTCATAGTATATGTTCTCTATCCCATTCCAATATATACTACTGATGATGAGGAACCAGCTACTCTGCTAGGTGATGATAAGCATAATAGACAGAACCACATTCATGGCCAGAGGTCAACTTGTGTGGTATAATGCATTTCAAAATATATTTCATATTGAACAAACATGCAGTGGTGTATGATTATTTCCTATGGGCATTTAGCTTCTTCTGTCAAGTAAAAAACATTTATCTTTAAAAAATAAGCCTGCATTGAATGGAACAAGGGTGGACACTGCATAGTTCTCATTTATTTATAATGTGTTTATCTAAATCTTCATATTTTATATTTTATTGTATATAGAAGTAACCTAGTCTGTAACAAAGGTCATACTATTCTCACAAGTCCTTGGAGCAGGAAAACATTCAATGACATGTCTATAGTACCAGTTTATACCATTTAGTTGCAGAAATCAAGTCTCAAAAAGGTAAATCTTGAGCAGACCAGATCATTCATACTGATGTCTAAATCCTAATATATGGACTTTCTTTACTAAATAAATTTACGAACTACGTGCAGAGATCAAGAAATCTTGCCAAGACTATGTGCAAGAACAGATATAGAATCTCTGTCAAGATTTTATTGATGCTTGTTTTCAGCTGATGGGAGAAATGTGAAAATCATATAGCTACAACATAGGGACCAGATTTAAAAATCACCCTGTGACGGATGGTCTATTTAACTCTATAGTATTGCCCTTTGCCCTTACTTGTGTATCACCACAGTGCACAAAATAACATGCTAAGACAGCTGAAATGTTACCAAACCGTTTTAAATTGTTGATAAACTAAACCTACAGATCATGCCTGGAAACATCTGACAAAAATAGAGCTTCCAATAAACATTTTCCAGCAGCCACAGTTGGGATGTTTAATGTTAGGACTATGTGGCAGTAATTGGACTTGTAGTCCCTAATAAGCTGAATGAATACATTCAGTCACTCTACAAATAAAATCTTTTGGACCTCAATATTGGGGCCAAAGTAATTAAAGCACTAACTTACAGACTGCTAATGAAAGAAATTCTGATTACAGAGCTGAATTATATGCTGCTAATAGATACATGAAATACCATTTATAGAGCTGACTGACAGAATTCTAATAAATAAATAGAATCCTAATTATAGCACCGACTTGTAGGCTGCTAATAGATGAATGAAATTCAAAGTACAGAGCTGACTTGTAGACTGCTAATAGTTTATTGAAATTCTAAAATAGAGTGATGACTTGTAGGCAGCAATAAGATGAATGAAATATCAGCTACAGAGCTGACTTGCAGACAAGTAATAGAATAATTGAACCCAATTACTGTGCTAACACATAGTCCCCAACAAATACATACAATTACATACATAATAGTTGTTGTTGTGAATTCCCATCTAGACCAACATTTCCCCTACCTTTGCACATTGCTTGCCCAGAAGGCTTATGTAGTAGGTGTAAAAATAACGTAAGAGCTACTTGCCCCTACAAAGATCTTTTCAAATTGTATATGAGCCATCAGCATGCAGCAAGAGGTAGAGTGTGGGGCAAGCATACATGGGTACAACAAATGAATAAAAATGGGTTAATCACATGAAATGGTGACCACAGTTAACAATACAATCTGCCCTTGGCAATTGCTAGATTAAACCCCAACTTCAGCCAAAGCTTTCTTTAGTTTGAATGAAGGCTTAAAGGCTTTGAACCTTAGTCAGGTTTTATGGCCATTGTGAAGTATTAAGGTTATCAAAAGACTTAGACCCAATCTTTTTAAGACCACCTCAAAAATAGGTCATAATCAGAAATAGGAGCAGCCAATTACCTGGGGAAACTCAACATTTTGCTAATGTATTATAACCCGAGAGAGAAATAAATAAATAAATAAGACTTTCAGTGTGGAACTTGACAGAATAATATATGTGAGAAAATGAGCCAACTCAAAGCTATTGCTGAAACATTATACTATAATATCTAAAAAGAATTAACAATCTGACTTAATATCTCAAAAGTAGTCTTTAATTTCTCTGACAGACATTAAGCATGCCAAAATCAGGGAGGAATTCTTTATGGATGTGAACATTTTATCAATGTGCAACATATATATTTATATATGAGTAAGGATCAAAGCACAAACCATAAACTTGGAAAGTTTTTAACTATACCTCAGCTATGAAAATGAGAAAATGAAACTGCTTACATTGTAGCAACTTACAAACCTAAGAACATGATTCTAGGAACCATAAGAAGGTAACTACTCAAACACAAGAGCACTACTGATGAAACATTTAAGAATCAAGTGCTTTTAACCATATCTAGCTTTCCTATTTCTGACAAGAAGATTAGACAAACGAAAGAGCACACTGCTAAGGACACTTAACCATTATTAGTGAAGAAGTTTCAATATATGGATGGCAAAATATTCATGTTTCCTTATAGTGGTGGGGTTTAAGAACTTTCATGAAGAAATGGTTATTGTGAATGAGCTGATTAGGTTAAAATGTAGCAATGTAGAGAGTATAGAGGACATATAAAAAGCTAGGAATAAATAAAGTGCCACAGTGTCCACTTTGCTTACATACTTCTAACACAAAGTTAGGGATGATATTCAGTTTACTATTATGCTTGGTTTATATTAAACTTAACATAGTCACTACTTTGAACATACCTTTCATTTGAACATACCTATGGGAACGTTTGCAAGAGCTAGAGTTGGTTCTATTATTAGGCTTAGATTCTTATTTTACGTGGAAATACAACTTGCTAAAGTATGTAGTCCATGGCAGCCACCAGCCTTTACGAACGCTATTCAGCTGGGTGAAAGCTGTTGGAAACAATAGGCCTGATTTATTAACGCTCTCCAAAGCTGGAGAAGATACACTTTCAACAGTGAATCTGGGTGAACCAGCAAATCTGGGATGGATCTGGTCCAGAATTGAAAACATTTGCTAACAAATAGCTAATGACTTTTAACAAACCCATTTCAGGCTTGCTGAATCACCCAGGCTCACTGATGAAGTCTATCCTCTCCAGACTTGGAGAACTTTAATAAATCAGACCCAATGCCTTCCATAACAACCACCAGCTAATAGTAAAGATGCCAGATATTTGTATCATCAACCAGCTGCAGGCTGATTACTAGATGTGAGATGGACAGAATTCACTAAAATGGATTCACAATCTGTCCCTTCGTATTTTGTCATAGCAAACCCATCCTGGGTGAGTTCGCCTATCACTGTGTACATTTGAATTTATACTTTTAAGATTTACCAAAGCCTATCATATTCACTATATAGAATCCAGTCCTAACTATTAAACATGTTCAGATTAGGAGACCATTTTAAACCAAAGAAAAAACATAAATTATCCATTTGTTGCTATTTTAGAATATTGAATTGTACCCCTTGGTGGTCTGCTGCTCATGATTGTAAATTACTCCAACAAACAACATCCTTGCCAAACCTGCCTGGGATGTCCTTGAGAGATAATTCTGAGATGGCTCGCCGATTAAAAATGCAGCTGGTTATGTGACATTTACATTTGTGTTCCTCTGGATTTTTTTTGCAATAGGCACTTTTTTTGCAGCAATAAGACAATGGTAAATTCATACCATTGCTTAATATAGTACATGGGTCTACACTAGTGATTATTTCTTGTTGCTGCTGTTGACAGTAACTTTTTTTTGCTAAACACTGTATACTTCAGTGTAAAAGTTGGCTCTCATACCTCAGAGACCTCCAAATTTAAATTGTATTCTTCATATACTAATAAAGTAGAAAACAACAATATATACTTTACCAAACCTAGCTGAATATGTAAACTACAACTGAAACTGTCTTGATTTATAAACATGCAGTGAATTGTGGTTACTAATTATGCTGATGTGTGGCTGAAGCTGTTTTAGCTCTCCTGATAGGTATATAGTTACATATATCACTGATGTCCCCTACTTGTTGACTGTCTGCAGATACCAAGCACAAGGCAAAACAATAGAACATTACAACAAAATGTATAAATCCATTTCTGTGGTTGTGATGTATAGATGCTTTGAAAAATACACTCAAGAGCAAAATAATCCAACACTTTATCCATAGAGAACGATGAAGGCGCACATGAATTGCACTTCAGTTCTGACAACAAGATTGTGAACCATCGTATACTGACGGAAGATGGTTTGAACATCTGACTCCCTCAAGTCTCACAATGTCATTGTTATTCAGACAGCACATTTGAACAAATCTAGCTTTGCAAACCGTAGTGTGAAATTACTTAAACCTATTGATTACAATATATTTCTAAGGGTGAGATGTGCTCAGAGGCAGGCGGCTTCCATTTTCAAAATAAAAAATAGTATATTGAATGGGTGCATTAGCTGAAAATATATACTTTATGGTAGCAATAAACAAACAAAACAACAGGAGAGAAGCACTGAGCTCAAGAGGGTTTATGAATAATAAAAGCATAGAAGATATACATTTAAGTAATACTGCAAAATGTCATTCCAAAAACACTGCATCTATTGGATAACCTCTCTCCCTCCTTCCTTATTATGCTTCCCCATGTGTTCATTTGCTTTCATGGACAGCTGCCAGGAGTTTCTATGCTGCATGACTGCAAAACCACTGCAGGATTTCCTAAAGCACAGATTTGCTGGCATTAGAGAAAACTGGCAGAATAATGCTATCATTTTGTGCACTGTACTTCTAAGAATATAAATAGTGCATCTGAAAATATGCAGGTTCCCTGCAGTACATCCTTTTGGATTTATATTATGAAAATCGCTTTTCAGAATGAACTTTATTTTCTTAATATTTTATTATATATAATTTTTTGCTTTCTTCCCTTACCTTAAAAGGACATACAACTTAGGCTGGGATATATATGTGAACTAATAAAGATCAGCTCAACTCCAACCAAAACCTAATTTTTATTTTAGGATAAAATGGGTCAGAAGCTTAACCAGGTTTTTCTTACTATTTTTCAATGTTCGTGTTTCTTTCTGTTCCAGTGACACACAGATACACAAGATGCAATAAATATCTGAGGTTTTATACCTTCTGCACTCTACTCCAAAACAAAAAAAGGTGTTTTATTTCTGTTTGCTTCTCAGTTGGAGAGATAAATTCTCAAATCCTATCACTAGAAATTGGGAACAACTGACAATTCCTGTGTCAGTTGTCAGAATTCCTGGTTTTGAGTTTTAAGGAATGTTTTTGCCTTCCAGAATAAAGGGGTTATCAGATCCTTTGCACTGTACTATGACTTGTAATCTGATTTTAGCCTCTGTATTTGCAAACCCATTGCCTCCCTAGGTGTCTTTAATGCCAATGTTCCCACTACTGGGACGTTCCTTATTTTTAGGTTGTATAACACTGCATTTGTTTTTTACTACTGCTATGAGTACAGATGAATAATATGGATAAATAGGAAGTGAACCATCACCTATGATGGAGTAAAATCAAGGATACTATCTCAGCCTTGGCTTCTTTTCTTGGGGCAGAGGAATCATCTACATGACCTCTCAGACTAGATTCCCCGCCCCAGCAATGGGATCCATGTCAATGGCACCCTCCTATTAACCAAAATAGGTTGCTTTTCAGGAACAACTTGTGGGAACAGCCATTTTCTGTACCATTGAATAATTATTCAAAGTGTCTTCAGAAGCATAGTTGTTGTTTAATAAACAAATAAATATTGAAAAGAAAATAGTAAATGTATGTGTTTTATAAATACAGACAGGGCTGCTCTTTGACATAGCTGACTAATGGAAATAAATTACTGCCATCCAGGGACATGTAAAGCAGGACTGTTTCTCTCAGGAGGCCTGATTTACTAAAGAGCTACAAGGCTGGAGAGGATACACTTAAAAAAGCTGGGTGATGCAGCAAACCTGGAATTGAACTGGCCCAGGATTCAAAACATTTGCAAGCAAATAGCAAATGACTTTGAAGAATTCCATTCCAGGGTTGATGGATCACCCAGCTTCACTGTTGAAAGTATATATTATCCAGGCTTGGAGGGCTTATAATAAATTAGGCCCATAGAAACATGTTAGACCATGTTAGAAGAGTGTTGGATCAACTAGGGGAGGTACAAGCTTTGCAGGACAAAGGGTTTTTACCTGAACTGATAAAGAGGACTCCACTACTCCACCAGTGTGAGATTTTACCAAGGACCATACGACTATATAGTTTGTTTATGCATCATTTAGTTCAGTAGTAGCTCAATAATGTACTGCTAGCTGTATTCTTTTACAAAAGTTTACAGAATCAAACAGTTCACTGAAAAAGATAAAAGAAAAGCAGGTGATAACTTCAACGTTTAATATCTGATTACACTGGCCTGTAGGGAACTCCTTGGATTGTCATAGGGAAAAGGTGGTTTTGCAGATGATTTTTTCTTTTACCCAGTATAGGCTTTGTTTTATCAAAAAGGACACTGTGCATCTGTCCTTGTATCCTGGTCCTTTGCATCTTTATGTTGTTCAGGTCATTTGGTTTATCTTATGGAACAGTTTTTTTCATGGAATCAAGTTCCAGTTTCAGGGGTCCCTGGTGGAATGCCTCAGGATCCTGATTTACTTTGTTTCAAATACTGTTTTCTGCTCTTCTGCTGGAACTTGTACCATAAATTGTTATGGACCTTGTGGAGGACCATGGATCCTAAGTACTCAGATGGATAGCCTTAAACATGATCCTTTATCTTTAAAACAATGTACTATTGTACTAAAGAGACCTGATGGCAAAATCCTGAGATGACCTTCCCATCTAGGGTATTTGCTATAAAGTCTTTGAGGACATCTTTATAAAAAAGTGGCCAGCAATTTAAACCCTTCCTGCTTGTTTTGCATGCTTTCCCCCTCATTACCCCTTTTAGTGCCTTGTGAACTTGCAGAGTCCGGTAATGGACAATTTAGATTACATTTCCAATTATTTTTAATGTTGCTCACTTTTGATTTCTCTTTTGTGCCTTATTGCATTTGGCAATAAAGACCCTCCCAACAAATCCCTTTATGCTTTTGTTGGAATGCTTTCCCATATATTTATGTAGTTTTTAACCATATATTATACTGATCTTTTTCAAGGTATGCAAATATTTCCATAATTATTGTTTAAATGATGTGGGTGTAAGTGAGGAGATGCAACGACAGTACTCTCTTCCCCTTTTATCAATGTTTTTCCTCCCAGGTTCTAAAAGATCCTCAACCCCTTCCCCATACCCAAGTGCCTAGATGGCTGCTACTTTCATGTATTTATCACTACCAGGGTTAGTTATATGCCAACATTTAGTGTATTTACCTCTATTCTTTCATGTACTGTTACCTAATATTTTTCCTATTTAATATTTGGTACAGTAGTAATAACTTTTATTGTTAAAGAGTAGCTGCAGAAAATGTTCTATAAGGTAGGAAGGTTACCTTTTTCACTATTGTTTAGTTTATCAGCCATCCTTGGTTTAGGTTTTGTAATTTCAAACAATAACAATATTCCATCTATGGCTAGCCTAACCATTGATGAGAGTGGAAAATAACCTTATGGGACGCCAGTTATTAGCTAATTTATTCCATTGAACTATACCTGATAAAAACCTAAACATGGGAAAATATAAAAGGCTATCATTGCTTGCCGCTTCTTCTGCACATAGTAGTTACGATCCATTGACTTGAAACATTCTGAGCCATTTACCCAAAACAACTAGGCAACAATTAAAGCTGGAAGCACCACGTTTTTTTGTTTTTATAAATGGTAAAAAAAATGTACCCGGTTTTATGTTAGCTGCTGAGAGATTACATTTTGCATTGAATAAAAAATATTTTTTAAATGTAAGGTTACCTTTTTCAATATAACAAATAAAGCTAATCACCAATCTGTTCTATCCTGGAAATATTTCAGATATGATGTCAAAACCTGCATTCAGTTTACCTTACACTGAAGTAAAAATAAGCAAATGCTGCTAATTAAAATTACAGCCTCTTATCATATGATTTATTACTATACAATGCACACGTCATGCTTCGGGTATCTGTAAACACATTGGCTTGTATTTTTAATCTCTGAATCTCAGAGCTATTTAAACATTAAGGTTACCAGCAAATTTAAGGCTTTTTGTAGCTAGGAAGGCAGACAAAACCTCATAAATGCTGGGATTAAAAGTCATGTTTCATTAAAGTGTACCTTTAAACTGACTGTATTCAGAGTGACTATAAGTGATAGTAAAGTAGAAAATCGGAGTGTCTTCATAAGAAAACTAATGTTAAAATTACCAATGTAAAAGAAAGAAAACTAGAGCTGTAGTCAAATTTCTAACTGCCAATGATGATGAAATTGAATTTAAAGTTTGTTTCAGCTAGGCCTAGTTTTCACTTCAATCCTTCTATTAGATCTTGATCAACATCGTTGTGACAACTGTCAGTTTAATTATGACCCACCTGAATATACTAATGTAACATAGTTGGAAGAAATGTTCAAGAAAAACCAAGACTTTACTTCATCACTTTGACATATTTCTCTAAATGATATGGTTAATATTTTGTCTAAAAGCGGGGGGAATGGCCAAGCAATTTACAGCAACCCCTCTGGCAGGTAATGTAGGGGCTCTCTGCACAATTTCATTTCCATAGCCATTTTAAATATTAATAGAGATAGTCTAATCCTCCATCTCCAGCAATGATCATGTACTTTGATGAAGCAAAGCATCCACTACCATCTGGAGATGATGTAACATCTTGTCTCCTGGGTTGTACAGGTAGCAACCATTATTTAAAACAATGTCCAATGTTTTTCAGTAAAGGCCTATAGCAATATGTGACAGGGTCTTTATAAAAATTAAAAACATATTAAAAAATTTAAAGAAACCATTAGCTGGATTTACTTAAAGTGGCCTTGTAACTATAGTAAAATAAAACATAGTTTAATAACAGAGAAGTTACCCCTGTAAAATAAAAGTATATATTTACCTATTGTTCCACCTGCACAGCTGATCGACGCTGTAAGTAAATAAATGTGAAAGGAACCTGTACTCAGGTGGTCATCAATTGTGTGCCTGAGTTTAAAAAGATAAAACTTCTTCTTTTACCTAAACTGATGGGAAGTAAACACTGGTTTACTTACTTTATATTTTAGTAAATGCGTCCATGTTTCTTTGGCACATTGTATGTAGACATTTGTAAAGATGAATCTGATTCTGCAGGAGATTTTAGATAAAATAATTACAAATATTTAAAATAGCTGAATAGTTAGTAGGTAATGTAGTGCCTAATAATTACCATTTAGAATATCTGTGCTGGGAACAGGTATTCCTGTTGCGCTCAAGGCGCTGGCATCTTGTTGATTGATAGCCCACACCACTGCATCTTTACAGCAGGTGGCAGTTGGCAATACTGAACTGCTTACTACCAGCCCTATTCATTTTTAATTGGCATCTATGGGTGAGATGTTACATGTATTGTTATACCCAAGGCAGTGAGTGGTTCAGGGGTGTGAGGAAGCAGTGACCGCACCACAATGTCACCACCAGTCTGAACACAGCCTTAAGGGCCACTACACCTACAATAAAGAAAGAGCCATTATTACTTTCACTATTCACAGTTATGCAGCAATCATTACATGTGCAACCTAGTGCTATATGTTTGCTGTCAAGCCATCTGTGGATTTCAAAATAAAAGACAGACAATGTTTTTTTCAAAAGTATTGTTCTCAATTATAATCACTTTATATATCTTCTGCCCTGAAAAAAATACAATATTTAAACCCATAAATGTTAATATAAGACAGTTAATGAAAGTGATTTGTTTCATGTTTAGTAATCCTTTCATCACATTTTAATCTTAAACCCGTCCCAAATCCTATTTTCTTCTGACAAGTCAAAAATACTATTTCATGACATCATTTTAATAGATTCTAGCCTGCTGAAAACCTTTGCTAAGTTCTATCGGTCCATCTCAAATAAAAAGTGGGATGGCATTTCTATGCATGGTGCAGAGAAATTGCTGTTGGGTATGTCAAGATAGGAACAAACGTGTGATGAAACATTTATTGCTGCATAGAATAAGTGTCAAGAGCGAAAAGCATTTTTACGTAAACAACATTAAATCAAGAGCAATCAAAAGGTTACGACCAGCGTGAAAGAAAAAAATAATATTTTTTCCCTCCGTTCCTAGGTAACTAAAAGGAGTCTAATCAAAAGCATGTCAGGTGTTTGGTGCGCTGTCCAGAACATTTCTGCATTTGCGCTGGAGCTTCCATTCATCTAGTTAGGAAACACTTTCAGGGTGAAGAAGTAAAAATTAAATCAGACACTTTAGCGTGTTTTTTCACTTAAGTATGGCCTTCTTTATTTTTAGACATAGTAAATTCATGGCTTAAAAGGTGATTAAAAGTACTCATGGGAATGGAAACATAAGTATATTCACCCTGTAATAAAGAAACAGCAATCAGTCAAGGTTGTCTTGTATGCAGCTGCAGCAATACCTTTAGTATTAATTTTATATTTTGACATTAAAAAGTCTATTTACAAGGTAAATAAAAAATGTCAGTTAGGAGTATGGGTATCTATATTGTACATGTTTGTCAATTTTAGAGTTTAAAACAAAATAAGTTTTTTTTTTACAACATTCCAAAATAATTTGAGATTCTAAAGTGGACTTATGACCTTATGAACTTATTTGGCTTTACTGGTTTAGATAAATCAAACTTGTTTTTTAATCTAATCTTATTTTTGAAAAATAGAAGAAAATTGCACCCGGTCGTTTACTAAGGAGTGTTTACTGGGGCTGCTCGTCATTAGGAAGTAAAGTCTCTGCTCCTATCAAGCTGGACAGCATTTTAATGGCAAATAGGGGCAGTTATGTGATGCTGGCATATGGGCAATAAGGCTTTTGGGAATAAGTGCAAGCAGCTGGTCTGAAAATGTCAGCCTTGGGATATGGGGCAAATAGCTCACCATTGATTCAAAGATACAGGAGGCAAATCAGTGTCAACTGGTACCTCCTAAACCCCACACCTGCTCCCCCCACAACATCCTTCTCTGCCCAAGACATTGCCACCTACTTTAGAGATAAAATAGACAAAATCAGACATGATGTCTCTGCCCCTACTAGATTGTAAGCTCTTCGGGGCAGGGTCCTCTCCTCCTGTATCATGGTCTGTATTAGTCTGTCATTTGCAATCCCTATTTATTGTACAGCGCTGCGTAATATGTTGGCGCTATATAAATCCTGTTTATTAATAATAATAATAATAATAATATTCTGTTTATATTTAGATGTACTGTGCAAATTAGGCATTTATTTTTGTTGATGTCTGACTTCAGTTTCCTTGTTTAAGGTAGAACAAAGCCACCTAGGAAATTTGGGGCCTGAGGAGCATTTGACATAATGTGCAGTATAATAAGTATGTATGCAAATTATGGTACACCTACCAAGTGAAAGCCCTTCTCTAGCCATGAATGTGATCCCCTTCATTACTCATGCTATCATATTCACCCAATCTTTCTGGGTTTGGAGACTTCAGTTATATTGATTTGCTGGGCTAATGCAACTCCTGCCATGCTAATGGGAGTTACTTCATCCTAGCGCAGAATCATGCTGGATATAAACGCTAAGCTGTCCATGTGCACTGCAACAAGAGAGGAGCAAGGAAAAAGTAATTTTGGGCAAAGAGACTTTGCATGTATCCTCTGCCAAAAACTCCTACCTCCTGTTGTCTTTTGTCTTCTTTAGGTCTACTTTAACAGGGCACTGCAAAGATCACTCACAGTATGCATCCTGCATAGGCAATTACAATAAATCAGAACTTACCTTTTATTTCCACAGAGCCCTCCATCCCTTCACAACTGGCATCTTGGTCCTGCACCATCCTAGATTTTTTATTCATTCTGTCATCTTCTTTTGTTTTCCTTCCCTTTCTGTTTACGTCACCCAATCTTACACTTCACAGGCCCGGGATCAGGCGACGTTTGCACATGTAAAAAGATGTGCATGTGTGAGGTTGCAGGCTTCCCATTCAGTCTTTACCACTGTGAGATGGGCCTCCCCTTCTTTTTAAAAAAGAAAAAAACACATTTTTCACTTATCTACCTTTTAATATCAATTAAAAATGTAGTGATAGGGCTACTTTAAGTCACGGTACAGTTAATTGTAAGACAAAGAAAAAGGGGGCAATGGATGTCTGCACTTTGCATTTAGTTATAACATATTGGTAGTTTAGTTAAAAAACCTTTTGCGTTATTAGCAGCTGACTGGTTATTGTGATGGCTAGATTTACTGACATTGTAGCTCACACTTTGAACCTTCTAATTATACTCTTTATTACTAGAAACAACAGTAGAATCCAAAATTTTACTGAAAAGTTTGTGTAGATATGTGATACCCTTCTAGAAATATTCATTTTCATGCCAATTTTTAATTTTCCCTCAATATTTTATCAGTGCTTTTCATGCAGTGCAATGTCGGATATTTAAAAAAACTTTCAATTAACCCTATATTTTACATGACATAAATTTACATTCACAGATTTTTTTACATGACAGATTTTAAAAAGAGCACATTTACACAATCTAGAACATAGTTACATGTGCGGAACATCAAATACAGAGTTCTGACTCTTTCACAAAGATGCTCTGTCAATTGTTTTACTAGGATATTAATTCCAGATTTCTAATCTTTATTATTACTATTATATGTTTGAGTCATTTGAATGGGCAAAATATTTCATGCAAATCTATATATTTTTCTATTGTTTGTATACCCATATCATTTATTAGGGGAATGGAAAATTTCTGCTTTTGTCTCCAAGGGAGTTCTTCTTCATTATACCACTGTATGTAAATGTACAATGAAAAATCCACTAAACAGGGTCCTTACCAAAAAAAAAGTCATTTATCAAAGTCATTATTATTGGAAAATAAATTACTTGCACACATTTCTACAGGAGGCAATGCAATGGTCTTGTGGCCCTGCCGTACAAACAAACAAAATGTGCTAATATTTGAACTGCTGGAACATTAGTTTTTATATATTGAGGTTACTTCCCTAAAAGAGTTCGGATGGTTTATTTGTATTGATTTTTAATTTAAGTGACCAATTAATGTTTTTTGTAAATAATTTTATATCTCATTTATTCAAATACAATCAGATAAAAAGTGTTTTTTGTTTGAGATTGGATGACAATCCCACATGTGTTTCTTTTTTTCATTTCTGCAGCACTAAAAGGCACAAAGCTATGAAACGAAGTTAATACAGGGACATTTTAGTCTGTGGCCTTTATATCATTAGACTATTCCTCACAGTTCTTGATTAGTATTTTTCAATTTACTTTGTTAAAATGTGTGTGAATATTTCCCTGTCCTTACTAAGGATACGCAAATCTTATCTTAAATTTAGTTCATGAACAATTTCCAAACTTTGCGTCTACTTTGTAGGAAGTCTTTAGGGGCAAAGAAAAAAAAAGATGGACAATGCCACGAGAGACATGTACTAAAATATACATTATACTAGTTATTATACATTGTCAGCTCTTTTTAACAGCTCCAACACACACTGAAAATGGATACTCATACAGATACAGATACAGTGTGTGTATTGTATGTGCATTGTATAATTAAATAAGCCAGATTGTCTCTTAGAAGCAAGTGGGCTGGGTTTGGTAAAAGAGTACAAAATTACCAGTTAGCAAACTGAATAAAGTGAAGTTGTGTTCAGTTCAGTCATTCAATTAAATCTTAAACAATGACTGCCAATCATTTCAACATCCTACCAACTAAAGAGAAAAAACCAAGTGGCTAGCTGTATTTAATTAATATATTTGTAGGCTTTTAATTTATTTGTAGGCTGTGATCCTCTCATTGCACTAAAGTTGTAGGAATCTACTAATTTAAAGTAATAATAAACTTTTATAGTTAAAGTAACTATTACTATTAATTTTAATAATTTATTTTGTTAATGCTTACATATAGACTATTCAGTCATATAAAGTATAAATTTTAATATTGGGCCAACTAAGATAGTAGAGTTTTCATATAAGATGTTCACTTTTATAGTAGCATTTCTATCTACTATATTCACTTTTCTAGTAGAGTTTTCATTTTCCATGAAGTCTCCTTCAAGAACAAAACTATAAAGCGTTAGAATACGTACAACAACTGCATTACAAACAAAACTGTTCATACAGATAGTAAGCAGCAAACATGACAACAGAAAGGAGCTTACTTAGGGCAAAGACTGTCCAAATGCTCTCTGTACACTGCAGATCAATCACAAAAATTCTCCAGAGACCTCTTTGTGTACAGCTCTGTTCTAACAATAGGAATAATATTTTGGCAACTGGAAAAGTTAGACAGTAAAAAGTTTTTTGTTTTTTATAGACCATTCAATAAATTATTATTGTTACATATATTTGTAAATATGACATTAACATTAAGATAACTAGAAATACACAAATACTCAACAGAATTTATTGACACTTCATAAATAAAATGTATTATTACCAATAGTCTGTAAATCAAGTGAAAGAAAATCATGGAACTCCTTGTATCCCAGGATTTTTAGTTTTCAATAGCTACATTTCTTTACAATAAAATGATTTTTTTTAATTAAAGTACATCCCTAGTCAAAACATCCTGGAGGAACTGAAGTTCCTGTTTTTTTATACTTTCTGTGTCTCAATGTGTAGATCTAACCTCCCTGGTGGTATGAATATTTAAGTATTTTAAAACGTCAAAGTGGTACATTTTACATTTACAAACTACTTCATATTTTGAATTTCCTGCCGATCCCAACGTTCACACGCCAGGGATGCGAGGCCAGGGGACACAGATGCTGGGCATCACCAAAGGGTATGCAGATGCCGGAAGGGCATTGCCAAGGGAACACTGATGCCGGGTCGGCATTGCAGGAGGATGCTGCAGGCTTGTGGGCAGCCCTCAATTCCAGTGAGGCTCAAGGTTACCACTTTTTGTAATGACATTTAACCCTGAGCCACATACTAGAACAGGAGTCCTTAATAAAAAAGTTTCCCCCACAACTCCTGTTCTGGTGACAAGTATACAGTTTTGGATTCCTCTTTACTTTTTGTCTCAGTAACAATGAACAAAAATAGGCAAATTCATTTATGCTTTTTGTAATGACATTTAACCCTGAGCCACATACTAGAACAGGAGTCCTTAATAAAAAAGTTTCCCCCAGAACTCCTGTTCTGGTGACAAGTATACAGTTTTGGATTCCTCTTTACTTTTTGTCTCAGTAACAATGAACAAAAGTAGGCAAATTCATTTATGTAAAAGAACAAAAACATCTGGAAAGCAACATATTAGCACCTGCTTCAGTATAAAGTTATCCACCGTGGCTCCTGGAGGCTGGACCCTTGCCAGCCATTCCGTCACTTGAACTGGAGCACTGGAACCAGCGTTTGCCTATTTGACAAGTGGTGACAGTGAGTGGTACTGTCCCCCCATGGTGCTGCTGCAGAAAGAAGCTGTGTGTAGTGTTTCCCCAGACACAGCAGTTCTCTGGCACGAGGAAGCAGTAACCACACCGCAACCTCTTGGTCAGTGTGACACCTTGTCACCCACTGTATGTGGTTTGTACCAGAATTGTTAACCAAACAATGACCATCTCACGTTGGTGTTGTTATGACTGTAGATCACCATGCACCTATATAGTATAAAATTGCATAAATGACTCCAAGGGCTCTGTTTATAAACAGTGAATCTGACATTCCCTTTAACAATCCCTGATGGCAATCAATTACTACCATGGACCTGGAAGATTCCCATGAAGGAATGTTTGAGGGAATGTCTGATTTACTGTTTTATAAATGGAGCCTCAAGAATACTGATGGTACCTTTTGGTATATTCTTTTTTCAATTTGCCTTTATCTTTGGATCTACCAATCATTTTGAAATACAGCTTTTTCATCTTGAGCTTCATATGCTCAGTTTGAATCCATGAAGTTTGTGACATGTTTACTTTAACTTGTAAATTTCAGTAAGTGATACAATACCAGTATACATTTTCCTCCAAGAAAGTATAAAAGAGCTTTAGAGAATAGTTTTAGAAAAAATTGCTTTGGAAATAAAGCATGTGTAGTTAATAGAAAAAAGACAGTTTCGGTTCTATCAAACTTGGAAACATTAATAAAAAAGTAATTTAATATAAAGTCTTTTTCTGAGGGGCTAAAAGATCATTATAGCAGACAGAGAAATTGAGGCAGCCATCTTGGGAGTAGTAAGCAATGCAGTGGCAGCATGAATTTCTACATTTATGGACATGGCTAGGGGGACTGTTTCACTCCAGCTTCTCATCTACACTATATTTCCTTTATTTGCTTTCAGGAAAGTTTATTTCCCGTTATTAAATTTTGAAGACATGTATTCATTTCCTTCATCCTTAAAGATTTATACAGTGAGCAAATAAATTATAAAAATGTATTGCAAAGAACATTAAATATAAGGTTATTTTCATCTGTACTGTATTATAGAAATGTTAACTACGGATGATGACACAAAACAGTTCTGAGAACTTGTTTGATATAAAATTCTTTAGTCAATTTGTTTTGAAGTCTTGAGCACCCAATTATTGCAGAGAGGAATAAAAAAAGTTAAATATAGAGATATATAGAGGCTACATACCAAAAAATTAATTCACCCGGTCCAGTATAGAAATAGGCAGGACTGGACTTTTTTTTCCCCTACGCCAGCTACCCTGTGCCACCCCCTCCCACCCAATCATTACAGCTATGTTCAGACTAGTGATGAGGTTACGGTGCAGTTATCAATTCTTCATTCCAGAAAACTTCTTCCTCAGGACATGTAGTTCCTCCTGGCAGCAGCTCCATGGTGGTGGGTGCTTCAGAACTACAGACAGCCAAATGTGCAGACACTGGCTCTTTAAGAACCAATACTGTAATGTGAGTGACTGACCTTGGAGCTGTGCAGGATGGCTGGATCCCAAGTCAGGTCTGGGGGGGGGGGGGAGAGAGAGAGAGAGAGAGAAAGAAGTAGAGGGAGAGGAGGAAATATAGGGAGAGAGAGCGAAAGAGGGGGTGAAAGGTAAAGAGAGAGGGGGAGAGGGAAGGAGAGACAGACAGACAGAGAAAAAAAGGTAAAGGTAAATTGAGATAAAGAAAATCAGCTCACTTACCAGTGATTATCTGAACAGAAGGCTCTCTGTTTCACAGATCTTCTAGCTGTACAGTTGTGCCAGGTGCAGCAGCGCCCAGGTGACAGAGACTGAGCACTGTACCTGCTAGAACAGTGCAGGTCCGAGTGTACCCTCTAGTGGCTATGCCTCCCTACTAGGCCATGGCTGGCATAGCCTTTTAGAAATCTGACCCTAGCTATAGGTGCTGTCAAATTTACATAATTATTAGTGTGCAAGATTGTGGTCACTGAGTATATTTGCCAATCTTTCGGGTTTTATGCTTTTTTGAAACGCTATTGTTTAAAGCAGTGGTCACCGTTTTTAGTCCCGCGGACCACTAAAATTACCGGTTCTGGTCCGCACATGCGTGGGGAGCCGGGTGTCATTCAAAGGGGAAGAAACTTCTGCCATAGTGACATCATGATGCCGGAACCCACCCACTCTCCCATCGCAGGTCTGAGAATGCGATGGGAGAGTGGGCGGCTTGTGTCCAGAGACACAACCTGCCCACTTCCTTTAGCCTGCGTTCCGTACGAGGAACATGGTCCACAGCAGGTGCGTCCCCCTAGCGGGGTCCTTCTCCTGACCCCGTTCTGGGACGCACCAGCCAGTGCCACAGACCACCAAATTTTTCTCGCAGACCACCACTTGGGGACCGCTGGTTTAAAGCACAACACATGGCAAAAATAAAAAAATACCTTTTTTTATGCCATCCCCCTTTACACACATACATCCAGCTAGGACTGGTGGTCTAAAGCTTTTTCTGGTCTTATGTTTTCCCCTTATGTGATATGAGTACTAGATGAATGCTCCAGTATCATGTATGGACCTTGTGATGGTCCTTTCTAACAGCACGTTGGGCACATAGGATGCAACATAGACACATATGAGGAGCTGTAACACTCATAAGTGGGTGAGATCACTGGAAAAACCAACAAGTGGGCAGGGATTACATTAGGTATAGCTCTGTAGCATTGCACCCAGGACATGCAATAAGCCAGTAGCATTTTGAGCCCAACAGACAACACCAATCTATAAAATACCATTTTTGAATGGGCTCACTCTTTAAGGACTAAACACAAAGCCATCCTCCCCTCTTGCATTATGAACTGGCAATGATTTTCTTCCGTCCACTTACCAATTCACCTCAGATAAAGCACTCTCACACTTCTTGTCCAAAGAAATGATTTGCTGAAGTAATAATGTTTTCAAATTATGCCTATACATTATCATAACTAAGAGGATTCACCTAACCAAAAAAAACCATTCTTTTGTTCTATAACCCTTTGAGAGGGAGAGTGAACTGAGAAGAAACTTTTCTTATGTTTGGGAATCTTGGGGATTTTCGGGTATTCTTTTATATATATATATATATATATATATATATATATATATATATCAGTCAACCAAGAGGCCAATAAAAACAAGAGGGCCAGTTTGCTCTGTAAACACTCTGTAAATTGCACTATGATGCACTATCTAGCTCAAAGTAAAACAAATTTGTTTACTATTTCCCAGGTAACTTTAAAAATTCAATGTAAAAAAATTGTGAAAATGTTGCATTTTAGGTTGGTTTTTATTTTGCTTCTGACACACATCTGCTAGAGAGATAAGTCTCTACAAGTGTACATTTCCAAGCCTTAGATGCGTCCTGTGTACACTAATGTTATAATTCAATCAAATGGTATGGGGAACACCACTGTCTAAGTCAATGTGTCTCAGCCACTGTAAATGTGCAGATGCAAAAATAAAATATCACATGATAGGATGCACTGGAAATACACCCAAGTATAGAAGTATAAATTTTATACTCCTATAAGAAGCTCGGCTATAAAATGTAATATAAAAGGGGTGTGCAGGAGAGAGAATTATTGTTATATAATGTACAAAATGAAATGTAGGTTCAGAGCTATAAATAAAAGGAAACTCATGAGACTAAGAAAAAATGAACAGCATGCAGACCCTGCAGTTATATCCCTCTTAATGTGCAGTTTGGGGCCTATAGTCCTACAATGAATTCCTTATCATCTTTGAGCTGAAAGACCTAAACCAAGGAGATTTTTGCACAGACATGTACACTGTATTACCTAAATATGTTGTTGTGCCAATATATGGAGGCTGAAAAAAACACAATGATAGATTATTTTTAGGGCAACAAAAGCAAATGCCTAATAATTGTTTTCTTACTTAGATCAGCCTGCCAATCTCCTAGGGCCCAATGTAAAAACTGAAAAGTGGAAAACTTACAACACTACTTAAGTTAAATCTTCCACTCGGAAATGAAGAAATGAAGGAAGGGAACTCCGAGGCAGTTTTGGGCTTGTGGTTCAGTTTTCTCCAAAATTCTTGTTCTTGTTTTTTAATACATCAGGGACGTGATATATGTCCAGACAGCCCAAAAAGCATTGCTGAGCAATGTAGGATGCATTCTCCCCATGGATCTCCATGCTACTGGGAATATTGTTATATTGTCAGATGTTCTCTAGGACCTTAAATGTCAGAGGATGCAAACTGAATATGGGGCATGGAACTAATACAACAGAACAAAACAAAACTGGCAGAATCACTAGGATTTCACAAAAATAAGAGAAAGCAAGAACAGATATGACATGACATTACATAATATATGACATGAAACATTAACAATGCACAAATACCTCATATTTAGGTTTGCAATTTAAGTGAAAACTACTGTAACAGAAATTTGTTAACCTGGGTTCCTCGAGTGTGTTCATACATCAGGTTCAGTCACTATTAAGTCTTTTCATCTAGGGGTATTTATTCAACTGTATGTCTTACCTTTAAATTTAGCTTAATAATTAAGTCCTAACAATATATTTTCTGGTTTTTTTTTGTCCTTCAGAAACAGTTGTGCTTATCTGCCATGAAGAAGTTCTTTAATCGTCAATGGTTTGCCAAAAGCACTCTAAATAAAATGGACAGATTATTCTCTGTCCACTTCTGTGCAGGGTCAGATTTCCTACAAGGCTGCCTATGCCATGACCTAGGAAGACATGACCACTAAGGGGCAGCATTACAACATCTCTATTTGAAACTGAAACCTGCCCCCTCTCCGGGCAACAAGGTCTACAGTAACAGGATGCACAAAATGGAATGGATTATAATGAGGTCACAAGTGCAAAGATCTTTGTGAGGTAATATTTGTGTTGAAGGTATAACACTTCTCTACCCATTCCATTCTGGCTATCTTGTCTTTCCCCTCTCCTTAAGCTGCGTACACACGGCAAATTTTTCTCGCCCGATAATCGGTATCGGCCAATTATCGGGCGAAAATCTGCCGTGTGTACAGTCGGTCGTCGTCCATCGTCCGACGACCGTCCTGGCGGATCCATGGACGATGGACGACGACCGATCCTAATGAAAGGGAAGGGGAGAGCGCGCAGCAGGGTGCCGCTCCGTCGCTCTCCCCCTCCCCTCTCCATAGAGCATGAACGGTGCTGTATGTACAGCATCGTTCATGCATCGTGCAGTCTTTTCTCGTTGGAAAGGATCGTGAAAGATCCTTTCCAACGAGAAAAATTGCAGGTGTGTACGCAGCTTTACTCTCTCCCTCTCTCTACCCCTTTGCTTACTCTCCCCTTCTATCAATCCTGCTATCTCCCTCTCCATTCTCTCTCTCTCTATTTTGGCTGTAAAACATGGAAATACCATTCCAAAATGATCAACTTCATCTGTCAACAACAGGAAACAAAAAAACAAAAAAATCTAACTACATTTTGTTTTTGGTAATCTAAGATTTGCTCATTTAAATCATTAGTTCTGTACCTCTATAGACCACAAATATAGCTGATCATTGCTGTTCCTATCTATGTTTTTTGCCTATAATAAAGCAGCACCTACAGAGAAATGTGACTTTGTTGTGTGTCTTTCCACAATCCTCTTACATCCTTGGCTCATTCCAAAGGTGACTCATTATACTTTAACTTTAATAATCAGTTTTTATATATTCTGCTCTGCTGTGCCTGCACTGTGGTCTTTGCTTTATACAGCTGCTTACTTCTTCGCTCTTGCTGCTTTATTTTCCCCAGTGGTTTAGTGATTCTTGTTTTCCTTTCCTGTTTTGTTCAATTTTTTTTAACCTTTTCATCAGGTGATTCTCAGGTAGTAAAACCAGCCATCTAAAAAATACTCTTCCCACAATATAATTTGTTATGTGTGCATTTTTACATGGCTTTACATGGAAATAATGCAACATTTTAATTTGTGGAGGTGGCCCTTGTGCACCTACTTGAGCTTTTTGGTAATATTCAGTTTCCCATCATTAAAGGAACTCATAGGAGTTAAATGTAAGGCACACATTTACCAACTCAGTTGAAATACATAACATATGTTTACAGTTCTACCTACCAAAGAATTTATAATTTTGTATGTCCCAGTATAGGACAATTGATTGACACACATTTTTCACACATCAAAGTGATGCAGGTGATCATTCTGATTCTGATTCATCATTTCTGATTGGAGCCACTGATGCAAATGTGGGATGAAAAGGACACTTTCTGACTACGGTTGTTGTCATGCAAAGTTGTGCGACCTCTGGCTAGATCTCGCTAGATTGAGAATAAAGGTAAGTCTGTCTGGTCTGTGCCCAGCAAAATGTAAGCCTTACAGAGACCCTGATAACATTTCCCATCTTTTTTTAATTTTTGCTTCAAGCATACAAAAATTTTGTATTTAAAATGCTCTCAGTAGTTTGCTTCCCATTATACACTTGTAATGTGGCTTTTAAATTGAAAGCACATTTAACTAACATAGCCCTCTCCTTCCTCCTTGCACATAATGCACTGGGGTGTATGGATGGATGTAATTAGTGTCTGGCCCAATTCCTTTGCCCTCATCTTCCTACATAATCTTTATATGTAGCTGGTGGAATGGAGGAAATGACAATGTTATATACAAGTCTTTGATCCAGTAAGGTGACATTATTGTGTCTCAATTGAGTAGCAGCTCTGGGACTTAAGTATACCCATCCAAGAATACTGGCAGCAGTTTCAGGCCTTTTAGGTATTTTAATATAGTTTTTATACAGGTTGTTTTTGAAAGTATTGGACCGGTGACAGGGTGGCTTTACAGCACACATTGTACAAAACATCTCCCAGGTTCTCATTTAAATACTTGATGGAATAATTACCACCTTAAAACAACCCAATAAAGAGCAATCCAACTGAAATGTATAGGAGCACCAAGATAGAATAGATAGCTAGCCATTAGAGATAGCGTTTCACTTTGGGTAGCTTGGAGGAAATAATAATGTTATAACCCAGTCTCTGTTCTATATCAAATCATAGGAGCTCTTTCAAACAGCCCCTAAATAGTGTGAATTAAGGGACCATGCATATATATTGCACTTTTATTCTTTATTATATGCAGCTGAAAACAACTGATCATCTTGGAACTGATGTCAGCTTGTTAGTAAGAAAGGTAGGTATATTATTATTATTATTATTATTATTATTATTATTAAACAGGATTTATAAAGCGCCAACATATTACGCAGCGCTGTACATTAAATAGGGATTGCAAATGACAGACTAATACAGACAGTGATACCAGAGAGACAATGAGTTATCAGACAGGGGAGTGCAGGGAGTAGTGCCAGCAAAGAGAGAGCAGGATGAATAATACATTTTACAGATATTTGGGAATCATATGCGTACAATAAACAATGTGGCAAACTGAAGTCCAAAAGAAGCAGTCCAATAATGTGGGGTCAAGTGAGGCTTGTAAACTTGTTCCAGGAGTGAAGGTTGAGATGGGATGGATTCAGTCAGAGATGGTTTGATGAAATACCAGCTTAGAATGGTAGCAGCAGCAGAGGATGTGCTGGAGTCCAGGTGGATAAATCAGTCCAAAGGCAGGAGGTAGAAGTGGCAGAGTAAAATAGTATGTCCAAATCTGTTCCAATTCCTGTGTCAATTCCCTGGATTAATTCCCATTGCACTTATAATTTGGGCACTTGAGATTTGGGCACGTGACCAGGGTCCCAACATGACCTTGCCTGTTGTTTAGATAGAAGGTACAATCGTCATGAATTAGTTTATATAAGTTTTGTGGCAACTTTGGATTTCTTTAATTTTTATTTTGCAGCTATGAGCACATGCAGTTGTTTTTATAATGATTTTATTACAAATTCCTTTGCAATAGGTAATTCACATAAAGCGGGGTACAGTGATTAGATTGAATGAACACTCTCATGTCTCCGCACCACCTAATCACAGAGTACTACAAGAGTGGATTAGCCTGCTTTCTTCTAATCAACACACACTGATCCATCAGTATTTTTCAGGTGTATATGTAATTAAACTCCCTGGCTGTACAAATAAACCAGGCTCATGTTATTAATATACCTCTCCTGCGCAGCCATGTGCTTTCTTAAACCTTGTAGTCATTAAAAGTATAAGGAGATTTTTTTGCTTGTATAAAGCAAATATTGTCACTGATGAAATTAGAGCAAGAGGGCAATGAGTTAGGCTCGGTATATTTTAAGATAATAAAAATAAATAAATGTATATATATATTTGTCTGGGATTCTTTTGCTGCTGATAGAAATATGGTTTAAGAAGGCACACATCTGTGCAGAAATAGTGAATTAGCTATGGGTTTAGCTTGAACAGGTCTGTTTGCACCTGCTTGTAACACCAGAGAATTCATTTATATACATTACTGTAAAATAGCAGAGTGTTTTATTGGGAACGATTGGAGAAATAAGCCACATAGCATTCCTCTTATATGATTAAACACTATAGAGCATGAATCGTGTACATGTGGACTCTAATCTCAGATGTTGTTTCATTTAAATGTGTTCACTATCAAAATAAACACATTTTGTAAATTGTCCTAGTCATCATGTGTGTCGCAGCTCTCAGTAAATTTGCTGATACAATTTTTGTATTCTGTTAAATGGTATGGAATATTTATTAGATTTTATGTTATTTGGAAAAAAAACGGTTAACCAGTGGACTAATTTTTGCATGTTGTGACATTTATGTATTAGTGAGTTTATTTGATGAGATGTAATATATTGACTTGTGCAGATATTCTTTAACAGACATCTGCAGCCCTTTTAAAACCTCCAAAAAACCTGCTGTAACTATTGGTAAATGCACTAAATCCACCCTCTAATAAAGTCACCATGATACCTTTAAATTAAAGTTTAACCAGGACAATTTATGGTATTACTAATCTTTCACCAGAGATTAGGTCTTTCCTCCACTCCACACCAGGATATATTTATTTTTTATTTCTAATCCCCTGGCTCTTCCACAGAACTGTAGGTGAGAACATGGATCCATTCACATGCTGGAAATATAACCATAGAAAAATATGTTCTATCAATAGAATACTTTAAAACAAGATGGCAGAAGAAAGCAAGAGAGGAAGGAAAATCCTAATCTACAGATAACAGTACACAGGATGCAAAGATGTTCTACAGACAGCAACCAATGAACACTTGAATCTACTTGGTTAGATCTCTTATTATATCTGTAATACTCACCTTTTTGAGAAAACGGCTATTAGAATGGCCAGATTAGAATGCTTTGGTCAGTGGCTAACCAAGAATGTTTGCAAAGAAAATATGGAAGGGGTCAAATTATTTGTAACAATGTTTCTGTTAAATGTCTGTGGTCACAAAATGGGTTTTGTGTATTAAAATACTTTTTGATCTGTGCTATATTCAGACAGCAAACCAAACCAGCAAAGTCCCAAAGTATACTGTGTATAGTATTACAGTCCCATATATAAATTACATTTCCCCCACTCCTGCTTTTCATCCTTTCCTCTCATTTACAATCCAGTCTCATTGCATCTTTATCTCTCTACTCCCCATTCTGTCTCACTGTCTCCCCTCACATTTTGAGTTAATTAACTCCTACTACCAACTCTCCACTATCTGGCCCATATTACATTAATATGTTGGCATTTTTAAATAAAGAATAATAGTATTTGACCTTTAAGATTAGTGTTTCTGTTCAAATTTTGAAGTGAAATTTAACCAGAATATCAGCAATTCATTTAAGTGCTGCAAGAACCAAATAGCATTGATATTTAATAATAAGTCTGCTGCTGAAATAGAGATAGGAAGTTGTAGGGATACAGGAACTGCTGATTTCTGATGTTGGGTCAGGAGGACCTATATTTAATATTACTTTAAATTTCCCATTTTTCCCAAAGAGCCGCAGAAACCCCCCCCCCCCCCCATCCTCTATATAGTTAGCACAATGTATCTGAAGCTATGTAGCCATGTTGTTGCATTTGGCTGCTGTAGTTACTCTCCATAGACATCCTTTAGTGCAGAGGAAACAGTCCCTGCCATTTAGGGCCCAGTTGGTTGACTTTGTGTCCTCTCCTAAATGGGTCTGTTACCCATACATTACGTAATGGGTCACTAATTTAAAATAGGCAGTTCATACTGCTTAGGCTGCATGAGTGTTTCAGGTTAGGGACTGTCAAGGTTAAGATGACATTGACAGCTCCAAAAATTATGTTCTTGAGGGTTTGAACAGAGCAACGCAAATGTATTATACCTGTCCTCTGAGATATTTTGTTACTGCACATAGTAAAGTTATTAATATATATACACTGTACCTTCAAGTTGCAAGGATCTTTTAACATCCCACAATGTATCTAATTTGACCTGATATTTCATGTTATTTGACATTTTGATACTTGGTTTCTCTATAAAATGTGAATTTTACTTTTAAGATATAAAGAGTATAACAGCAAAGGATTTTCGCCTGATTTAGATGTCTAAAAAACCACATTTAATTTAAAACAAACCCACACTGAAAACTGCCTAGTTTCCATACACAGAATGTAATTAAATTTGTTATTGATTAAGTAATAGAATGACCAAACACAGGGAAAATAAAACAAAACCTTTTCTTTCCCCAGCGGGTCTCCTTTAATCAACTATAGTGGTTTGTACTGGACTGTTTTAATGGTTATATTGTTATATAAGATGATTTGACAGATACATGCTTTTCAGTGTCCAATCAGCACTTTTACCTCTTGGCTGCCTTTTTCATAGCCTGAACTTCTGGAAATAGAATACAAGCTGGAGATCTCTTACAGGTTAGATTTTTTTTGAACAACACACATCAAGAGACAGCAGTTCTCATAAGCTCAGTCAGCAGCAATCTGATCTACACAGAGGACTCTTTTATAGTCTTTGAAAGGTGTCACACTCTATGACACACTCTAAAGCTGCATAGGCCTATTTGGTGATTTTATAAAATGAAATAAATAAGCTGATATTCTGAAGCAGTTAAAATGAAAGAAAAATAGTGCCCGTAGGTCTTTGTTCATTCATTCTTTTCTATTGGAGTATGTCTGTAAAGTGATTAATTCTCCGCTTCATTGGAAATCTTTTTGGCTTTTCTTGCTGAGCATATATATTCAACAATGGCTAAAGTACCGGCATTGAGCATTAACTTTACAAATACCATGGGAAGTTTGACCTAGGCCTTTTAGGCTATTTACTAATAAAAGAGGTAATATACTATTATTTAAAATGTTTCTCTGGGAAGAACTATACTGAAAGATTGTGTAAATATAAACTATTGTTTTTTTATCTGATTCTGAAAAATACAGCTTGGTGTTTGTTGTTCTGATCCACTACATTTAGAATTTTCTGGTTTAGCATGGTTGGCTCAATGGATAGAACTCTCCTTTGCAGCACAAGATCCCAGGTTTGAATCTTAATCAGGACACAATCAGTAAGGAGCTTTTATGTTTGGCCTGTGTTTGCATTGGTTTCCTGTGGGCACTCGGGTTCTCTCACACATCTCAAAAACATGTCAGATGACTATGGTAGGGCCATTAGATTGTGAGCCCCTTTGAGGGACAGTTAGCGCAATGGCTATGAATTTTGTAAAGCATTGTGTAATATGTCACTATATAAGTGTTATATAAATGCAAGTTAATAATAATCATTGACCCAGAATCAGTATGCGGCTCATGTCTGTGTTACACAACTTGCTTGTTTCAAGTGTCTTATTTGAGACTTCTGAAATCAAAAGATCACCTCTACATCCAGGCTAATAGCATTCTTTAGAATTAGTTCAGCAAGAGCATTTTACTTAATCTCTCAGTATATGTCCTATTTGCCTGCCTTGTAGGCACATGTACATAGAGGGGTCTTCAGAACTAGTTCCAGCTGTTTGAAGCACATAAAGCTCAGTTGTCAGAATCTTCTTATATTTTTCACAGTGCTGTACAGGTACTGGTTAACCTATCCACATTCATAGGTACAGGTGTACAACTTGTAGGGTTCACTGAGCCCTTGAAAGGGGCTACACTTAAGTAAATAGTATTTGCAATGGGTGAAGATAAGGTGTTTTATATAAAACTTTTGCAAAGACTTTAGGGAACCTTTATTGGAATTCTTATCCACTTCTCTTTTTTAGAAGGTCATTCCACTACATTTCTGAAACTGCTCAATAGGAGGGTCTGACAGTTACAAACACTTGTTTACTTCCAGTGTTCAAACACAATGCTTTACTAAATCCAATTTAGAATGTGTGGCATGACTTGAGGATTGCACTAAGGATGGGGGACAAATACATTCACAAGACACTGAAAGTGACAAATTGGATTTTTGGCACTCCTTTACATGTAAAGTCAAATCACCAAATGTAGGACTCACTGCAGAAAACCCTACATCAGAACACACTGGTATAAAATTTTACCTCTACACAGACTTCTGGAAAAGGCAAAAACCCAATCATACTTGTAGTGATCATTACCAGATATGTTTGGCATGAAACTATTTTTTATTTATTTATTTTTGTGTTTAGGAAAATCTTAGCTTCCTGCATACATAAATAAAAAATAATTTTAAATAGCAATCAGTTTTAATGTGGTTTTCGTGGAAATTATATTGTAATTTTATGTTATTTCAGTTTATATAGCTTTATTTAATTTAATGAGGTTGACATTCAGGGATATACTTAGACCTACATTTACATGAGTAAATTTTGCTTCAATTTAATCTAATTACAAAATGACAAAATGATCTTCATTCCACTATGATTTTGCATGACTTTGGGCTACTACAACTTTAAGCTGTATAATGCATGTTACTTTTTTTTCTACTGGAAAATCAGTATGTCCCACTTAGGAACAATTGCCAAATATTTGCACAACAGATGTTGGGGAGCCGTTGTGGACACCAAAGAATTTTCCTGGTTTGGTGAACAATTCTAATTTCCCTCTGTAAATAAAAACACCTGTTGTATAACCTAAAGCAAGCAGCTAAATAGATGAGGTGTATTGAGCAAGGAAGACGCAAAGGATACTGATATTAGCATAGCAACTTCAACTGTAATGAGTCTACACAGAGGTAGCCTTGGTAAGTTCAAGAAATTGATGGATGTGCTAAACTGGAGTGATTGTTGTTTTTGGAAGTAAGATGGAAAAGTAGCATTGTAAAACATTCATGTCTCTATACTCTGTTCAATATTATCCATAGAAATAATACATTTGTGCCAAGATTTGTCTTACCAAAAAAAAAACTAAACATGTTGTCAATACTTTTTACAGCAGTTAACAAAAGAATGTGTACAGTGGGTATGTAAACAATCCCCATTTAAAATATTTACATTGTGTTGCTTTGCTGCAAGACACACAAAAATATGTACTTAATGCAACTTATAATTGAATTGAAATATAATTGAAAGATATTTTAGCAACAAATTAGAAAAAATAAAAATTTAAAATACCAGTACTTTAGGAACCTCTTACTTTAATTGCAGCCTGAGTCTATTTTTATCAACTTTTTACTAACTTTGCACATCCAGACTGTACAATATTCACCCCATTTTCTTTACAGAACTGTTCAAGCTCAGTCATACTGGATGGGGACATTTGCTGGACTTCAATCCTCTGACTAGGCCATGCAAGAACATTTACTTTTTCCTTTTTCAGCCATTGTGCGGTCCATTTTGCTGTATTCTTTGGGTCATTATCAAATTGAAAGGTGAAACTTCTTTTCTCACATTGACAACTTTCTGGCAGCACATTTTCCTCAAGAATTTTAGCATATTTGTGCCATCCAAATGTCTGGTAAATTTGGAAACATGATAGGTACCAAGAAATTAAAGAAAATAGATGATTACAGTAAAAATGTAGAAACTGGATGTCAAACAAAATAAACAAAATAATATACCTTTGATATGGAATTTAAAAAAGCAATCAAAGAGCGGAATAACTTCAGGTTACAAATGTTAGAAACATAAGGACAATTATGAAAGAATTTAATAAGAATTGCCAACAACATGTCCAGGAGAAAGAAAAGTGAAACATTATGATAAATACTCCAGAGAGTAGAAAAAACTGAACAGGTGACATTTGTTCAAAGAGAAATAGATTTAAACCAAGAATGATGATATGTATAGCTAAAATTGGAAACCTTATTGGAAATGAAGAGAAAACATTAGCATGCCTGTCAAAATCCTTTAAAAATCTATTAAACAAACATTGGCATCTAAAGGCAGAAACTTGAAATGAGAAGTCATTTTTTATGGTTCAGAAACAGAAATGAAAGTTCCATCATATAAAGAAGCTAAAATAGCCATTAAATAACCAAAAAGGAATAAAGTTATATTAGATAATGGCATAGGAAGAGCTGTCAAACAATGGAAATGTCAATGGTTATGTGCTGTATACATGAGCTAATAAGATCCTATATGGATCAAAGGAGTGACCTTTGTTCTGCATATGATACCAGTTAAACCATTCCTACCTAAAAAAAAGAAATCAGAGATATTACATCATTGTATCCATACAACTGCTATTTAAATAAGCACATTCATCTCTCTTTTTTATGGTGAGTAAGGTTTTTGACATCAAATGCACTAACATCATATGCAAATGTCTGGTCATACCACAGCAGAAATGAAAATTGCGTCTGGGAGCGAATCATTTGCTTCCAGGATGTACAGCAAGTCCCAGCAGCCAATCAGGAGAGATCTGAGCACAGGCAAATATATACAGGGAAGGAGGGAGGGGTTAGTAACTCCATCTTGTGTTCTGTGTATAGGATAGACGCAGGGAGAGATGTGGATTGTGACAGGGACAGTGTAGGAGCCTTCATAGTAAATTGTTAGCTGCATAGTTCTGTGTTTTATGGGGCATATAGTAGGTAGGACTGTTTAGTATAGGATATTGTTTATGTAGAATAGGTTAGGCAGACATCTTTACTTTTACATGAGCTACTAGCTAGTCAGTTTTCGATACAATTGTGGTTGCTGCTACTTGTAGTGCCACACATAGCTAGTCAGTTTTGTGAAATTGTCAGCAGTCAGCACATTTAGTGTAATCTAAATTGTGTATTAGTGAAGACACTGTTAGTCATCTTTTTTCACACTGTACATTCACTAAAGCTAAATAATATCAATTGCAGTTCCTATTTACCAAAGAAGACCGTTTGGTACAGTTAAATTTCTGGCCTACTGTACAATAAATACAGATATTTCAGTGTTTGATCCCTGTTCCTATTTACCAAAGAAGACCGTTTGGTACAATTAAATTTCTGGCCTTCTGTAAAATTAATACAGATATTTCAGTGTTTGATACCTGTTCCTATTTAGCAAAGACTGTTTGGTACAATTAAATTTCTGGCCTACTGTAAAATAAATACAGACATTTCAGTGTTTGATACCTGTTCCTATTTATCAAAGAAGACTGTTTGGTACAGTTACATTTCTGTCCTACTGTAAAATAAATACAGATCTTTCACTGTTTGATACTTCTTCCTATATACCAAAGAAGACTGTTTGGTACAGTTAAAGTTCTGGCCTTATGTAAAATAAATACAAATATTTCAGTGTTTGATAGTTGTTCCTATTTACCAAAGAAACCGTTTGGTACAGGTGCATTTTTGCCCGAATAAGTAAAAGATGAGAGGTAGACCCATGGGAAGGCTTGGCATTGGGCGACCTGCCGCATCTGGGAGGGGGCATACTCCCTGGGAGTCCACCACTGTAGGACAGCAGCAGCAAACTGTTGGAGGCAGCAGCACAAGCTGTCAAACAGGTCTGAGATGTGTGCGGAGCACCAGTGTGCTGGTAAATGTATTGAGAGGGCGGAATACAATCATACAGCCACGTAATTTGGAGAGTATTGTGGACTTGGTCTCAGGGGCCTCAAGTGCAGCAGGCTCTTCTTCTGCAGCAGCAGCAGGAACCAGCACAGCCATGACAGAAGCAAACACAGGAGTTAGTGTGGTAATGTGCCTGTACCTCCTGATGACTCTCCCATGTTTTTTGACGAACAGCATGAGGATCTGTCAGCGAAGTTCAGGGCAGGAAGCAGAACTTGAGACCCTTGGAGAGTGTGGTCAGGACTTGCTGGGCCACCGTTCTGGATCAGTGGCTGCATTAGCAGCAGTTGGCTTAGATGAAAATAAAGATGATGATGACCGTGATGTCACCTGGGAACCACCGATGCGTGTAAGGGCTAGCAGCAGTTCCGAAACAGATGTAGAAGGAAAGGTAGCAGCAGCAACAAACTGGGGATGGAAGGGGCCGCCAATCTGCCTCATGTGAGTCCCAAAGAAAAGGCAGAGGAGTGGGCACAAGCAGGGAAACATTTAGAGACAATGTGACCGTGGGGAAGGTGGAGCTGGAGCAGACGCAAGGAACCCAGCAGAAGCAGAGGCAGGCAAAGAAAAAGAGCAGGAGATGAGATGAGGTTGTTGCACGCATCCTCTTTGGAGTGGGTCATGACAAGTGCATAGCAATGTGCATCCTGTGCCACAGGCAGATCCCCAGAGGACAAGCTGGATCACATTTGGGTACAACATCCCTGCTTTCCCACATGCGCAAGAACCACAAACCAAAGTGGCAGCCGTACTTGTCTTCTCTTGAAGGAGGTGCAACCACATCATTGTCCTTTCTTCCACCTCCATTGACTCCTTCTCCACCTCCAATTGTCATTGCTACTATGTCTCAGGAGGTTGGTGGCAGCCAGATGTCTAGCGGCGAGGAAGTATCAGCTTCTGCCCGCAGGTTTTGTGGCATCAGACGACGTTTGTCACCGCAAGATGGGTACTCCAGTGAATTCCTTAGCTCTCCTAGCTCCCAGTCCTTTCAGCCCACTCTACCAAAGTTCTGCGCAAGGCATCAGGCTATGGGCCCATCCAACAAAAGAGTCATTGAACTCAATGGATGGCTAGCCAAACTATTGGCCTTGCAGCTACTGCCGTACGGCCTTGTGGGCTCACTTCCGTCACCTGATGGCCTGTGCTGAGCGGCAATGGAATATACCGAGCAGGCATTCTCCCGCACAGCTGTACCCAGTTTACATGGACATGTAATGGATAACATCTCCTGGGCATTGGCATTCTCGGTGTCTAGCCAAATCCACCTCACCATGGCACGGTGTGGGACGCTACCTCTCTTTCACCACTCACTGGGTGGCCTTGCATAGCTCAGTGGCCGGTAGTCTGCAAGAGGCATTACAGCACCTGGTACCCCCACCATAGGCCACCCCAGTCCTCTCTGTCCTCCTGCTTTCCTTCTACCATCAACCCCTCTCTTTTCAACACTTCTCCTGAAAGGCCAGCAGCAGAGGACACTGTGGTTAAGCGGGCACGCCACTACGGCTCCCCCACACACATTGCCAGGCAATACTAAAACTGGTGTTCTTGGGGGAGAAAAGTCACACTACCAGAGAACTCTTGTCTGCTTTGAACAGAGAGGTTGAGGCTTGGCTAATGCCCTCCTGGCTCACAACAGGCAACGTAGTGTGCGACAAAAGGGCCAACCTTGTGGCCGCGCAGAACATGGGCCACATGACACATGTGCCCTGCTTTGCGCATGTACTGAACCTGGTGCTGCAGAGGTTCCTCCGCACGTAGCCAGAACTTGAAGACTTTCTGAGACAGGCCCCTACTGCCGCCGCAGCGCTTAGCAAGATTCAGCACCAACAGAGGCTACCACTGCATAGACTGATTTGTGACACTGTGACTACATGGAACTCCACCCTGTATATGCTCCAGCGTCTGTGTGAGCAAAAGCTAGCCCTTTGCCATTACTTGGTCAGCGTGGTGCATGGAGACAGTGGGGCCCTTGGTACAGCCAAACAAGCGGGCTATTTTACCAGTGACCAGTAGCTGCAGATGGAGACGGGATGATTACTGGCTGGCCACCCTTCTGGATCACCGCTACAAAGACAAAATGTCACAGTTTCTACCCAACCCCGTGCGTAAGAGAAAGAAAGGGTGACCCGCCTGAGCAGACTACTATGCGACCGGCTGTGTGAGGAGTTCCGCACACCACATTCCACTCAGGCGGACACTGCCTCCACCGTATCCTCCTGTAGTGGCAGCAGCAGCACTAGTGGCAGCAGGCCACACACATCCAAACGTCTAAGCCAGGGCAGGGGGGATTTTCTAGATGCCTGGCAAAACCTGATGAGGCCACCTCAAACAAGTGAAGTTTAGGGGCATAACCATCGAGAATGGATGAAGTGCATGGTGCACGATTATGTTGGCTCTTTTCTGGCTGATGGAGGTATTGACCACAGCAGTTATGAGGAGGATACCTGTCCTGACAGATGTGAAGCCATTAATTTTTGGGTCAACAGGCTTGAAATCTGCCCGCAATTGGCACAGTATGCCAGGCAGGGGCACAAAACATCTTGGTCTGGCCCTTCTGCATTTAATCACAAATTTCAGATATTTCTTAATGTCCTAATGCTTATGCAGCCTTCTGTACACTGTCCATCACGCAAAAATCCTATTTGCCTGCTGTCGTTTTACCTGCCATTTTCTAGAAAACCACAAGATCTTTTGTAACTTTTGTATTTTCCCCTTGTTGCCTCTATTCTTCTACACATACCTAGCAAATTTGGTGGTACTAACATATAGGGGCTTTACTATTAATGTTTAAATTTGGCCTATTGACTTTAATTTTCACGAGACTGTCAGAGGCTATCTCGCTCATCCCTATTCCCAACCCTATCCAAGATTAGAATATTTTAAATTAAACCATTTTAAACATACCCAGATGGGTTCATAGATTTTGTGGAATTCAGCTCTCTGCCGGTGCTCCTACAGCCCTGAAACATTAACATTTAGAATGCAGTCCTGTTATTTGACCTAACATCTCTGGTACAAGCTGGGCACTTAAAGGTGATTGCATTAATAATCTAACTTTCTATAATATTAAAGCATATGTAAGCCTTGTCATTTTCAAAGTGTAGTCCGGACACACACTCAGCATTAATCAGTATTCATGTGATTGCTATATATACTTCATATTGGTCTCCAGAGATAAGGCAGTGGGTGGTAAAAAAAACTCATCAATGCTGGTGTGATAGTGGAACTATACCTAAAACTAGAATGTTGTGACCAGGCAGGTCCTTTGTTGTAGAAGAGGTAATGTAGTTTTTGCAATAAAATAACCCTGGCTGTCTAATTCTAATATTTTAATATATTCACCAGATCCCTTTCGGTTGTGGGCACTGTCATCTTTTCATCTTTTTTTCCTCTTATCTGTGTGATTTGATCTTCAGCCATCTTAATTGGCCAGACCAGAATAATGTAACTACTGTGCATGCGTAGGATTTTTTATCAATCCCGACAGCCCCAGAGGATACCCAGAACATCCCTGGCACCATACGTATGCGCAGCTCAATGTTTTGTTTTTAACCTCCCTAGCGGTTCATGTCTAAAAGCGGTACATTGTTTTTCATGAAAATTGCCATTGTTTTTCATGAAAATTTTCATGTCAAATTGTACAGTATTATATAATGAGTATAATAAAATTTGAACCACAAAATCATGTAAAAATAATAAATTGAATGAATTAAAAAATCTATATATTTAAAAAAATGTTTACATTTTTTTTAAATTTTTTAATAAATATTTTAAATTTTTTTAATTTTTAAAAAAAAAATACATATTATACTCATACTATTATATAAACTGTAAAATAAATGTTCTTGAAAACAATGTACTGCTTTTACACATATAAATCTAATGTATTGCATTCAATACAGTTATTTTGTATTGAATGCAATACAAATGAATTTTGAATTTCCCGTCCCGCCCCGCCGGCAACGTACACACGCACCGGTGACTCATCGGATAAAGAAGCCGGCCAGAAGAAGACGAAGATTGCGGCGATGGACGGCACGGGACGCCGGCGGATCAGGTAAGGCTCTATTTACTATTACCTCCCATAGGATTACCTACCCCGAATGTGACTCGGGGTTACCGCTTTTAGCAACTTTTTTTTACCCTAAGTCACAGTCAGGGTTACCTCTAGAGAGGTTAAAGAAGACAGAAAATAGGCAAGTAAGAATGTTTTATTGCAGAAAGGATTTTGCATGTCCCTTTCTACAATAAAGATCTACCCGACTACCCGACCCCATTTCTATGCTCTGTGACAAACCTTCAGCCAGATATCAGAATCAAACTACTGGAACTTCGGCATACTGTCTGTAGATATGAATTTCTGTAGTTCCAAATATAGAAACATGCACAGAAGGGTAACAACACTATTAAAGCATTTGTAGGCTGTGATCACCCTATTAGGAAGCACCCCTGGACAGCAGAAGCTAGCAGGATTGACAGGTAATTCCGTAAAGCTTTACTCATATATAAAGGCGATTATACAGGCACAGTGGATGTTCCTAAAGAAAGTTACAGACATTTTACTTGTGTGCAGCCATTTTGGGTAAAGCTAAGCTTTGAATTTTTGTTCTGAGTTTTGGTATCTCCTTGAATTAACCTGCAAAGCTTTTATCAGAGAGATGTGAAGAGTGCTAAGTAGGAAAGCTTTTACAGCAGCACATAAAATCTTGGTTGTGATGTGTGTCCCATTGCAAAGACAACAGTTTGGTGCCATAGTGATCGGAATACTGGAACTCCTTGTAAATCAGTTGTTATCCTTCCTTTTTCTTTCTATAAGTTATTCCTGCACAGTTACCATAGTAACTATTTTCCATAACATTTGTTATTATACTTCTGTATGATAGCAGACTTGATTCCACAATATTATTCTGTACATGTAAAGGTGTCTTAGGGTTCTATATTTATGTAGGAAGGAATACAACCTTATTGCACAAGCTATTTGAAATGTCAGCATTAGGAAATACACGCTCATATTTATTAATATGTTTTGTCATATGCTTAACCACCTGAGCGTTACACTGAGGTCTAGATTTCTGTACCAAAAGTGTTACAGGTTTTCATGAAATTTTTTTTTAATTGTAGACCTGTAACTTACAGAAATATGTCCGAACAAGGGTTCTAGTAGATATCATGAATATAAAAAATGTTTGAAACACACAATCATGTAAAAAAAAAAAATTACTTTTAATAAATCTAAATAAAGGACACAAAAAATCAGCTTAAACAAGAATACATAGAAATAAACGAAAAATACTGAAAATGCGATATTTCGGTACACTGTATAGTAATATATTTTTCTAAAACACCTCCCTAGTGTCCGTCACATACTTATAGACAAAACCACATAAATATATTTTCTATTATTTTGTATTGGATTGGATACGGGAGTTTGTATCCAATCCAATCCAAAATATGAATTTGAATTTCCCGCACACGCGCCGACGTCATCGCTGAGGGACACGCACGCAGGGAGAAGCCTTCTTGTCTTAGAAGGCACCCGACGCTGGAAGGGGAACGACCCTGGATGAGCACAGCGGTACCAGGTAAGTGATGATTTTAATATAGGGAGAAAAGTTCAGGGTTATAGAAAATAGTAACTTTTTTTAGCCTGTACCAAGGTCGGGCTTATCGGTCAGGTGGTTAAACTTTCCTAAAATGTTATGCATATGTCATGCATACCAGCTTTCTAACTTCTAACTGAATAGCCCTTATTTATTTTTTTACGGCAAAGTATATCTACAGTACACAAAGGCAGAAAGGAAAGGCATTTACTGTGACTGTATTACTTGATTTCAGGAAATAAAAAGTCACTAGGAGGTAGCACTAACTGAAAAAAAAATGTAATGTCTCTTTTGCCACAAAAATGAATCTCTGGCCCCTGGTTGTTTTTTGTTTAAGCTTACAATACCAGGTAGAGCAAAGCATGGCTGCACTGCAGCACACAAAGCCAACCATCAGAGACAACTCCAAAATGTTTGCCGGAGTTACATTATTAGTGGCCATTCAATGGCTGACAAGGATCTCTTAATGAAAGTCTGCCATGGAGTTATAAAGTTGGCACATTCCAAGGACGCAGCATGGCAGCTGCATACAGGTATGTATGTGCGATAATCAGCAAGTATGTTCTGCATGTATGTATGTTGTATGTTGGTTAATGGCTTGAGATCTAAGCTTTGTTGATTTTGCTACTGAACAGTATTTCTGATTTAAATTAAAAGGAATTGTAAATGCAATGTTTGAATTTCGAACTGGATTTACTTTACCTGTTTTGTCTAGATTTAATTTCTTCCCCAAATAATTTGAATTAAATGCAAATGTGACCTGTGTTATGTCTCTGGGATACAAATTTCAGCCTAATCCAGGACAATAAATATAAATGAAGGGGGCCTTGAAATCACCAACCTGCAGATTCAGCCATTTATATATGTTTATATTCAGCACTGTACAGCAAATGTAGCATGGGAATAATTCAATGGCATACCTGCCCCCCAATCAGGAGTGCTTAAGTCAAATTTTTGGGTTCTGAATGTTCAGTCACTTCATTCTTTTTCACTTCACTTCACTCTCATTCTTCATTCTAGTGACAAGGATGATCACTGCACACTGTGAAAGCCTCCTACTAAAAATTTGAAGGACTTGTTTTCCCATTCCCTTTCCATACCTTCTAGAAGGTCTGCACCAACAGCTCTGACTCTACCTGTCCCTGATCTGTCCATATTATGACATATTATTATGACAGTCAACAGGATAGCTGTCAGTAGCCCATCTCCATCTGCATCACATTTAATTATTAAATGGGGAGCTTTTGCTTTGCTGTTAGGATACACCATTGTTATACAAAGTTGAAAAAATGGTTTTGCTGGAAATAAGGCCCAAGACCCAAAACCTGATCATGTTAGTTAGACCTGGTCTATGTTCTATGGCTCCGGGCAGTATGTTTTTGAATACCAGCTTTCAATGATAAACAGTAATTTAAGCAAAAATGGAGTCCTGGTTTCCCAAAATAATTTTTTTACTACCTTTTCTTTAACAGTGGTACAAATGTATGCTACTGTTTCAGAAAGTACATAGTGGTCTATGTATAGGTGAGCTTTTTTTAAATTCAGGGATGGATGCAATCTCAGCTTGGTGCTTTATTTAATAAAATGTTTGGTGTACATTGCCTATTTTTTCCACCATTTTGTCTGTGATTGGAAGTTATTAACATTGATAACAAATATATTTTTGTGATGTCATAGTTTTTCATTTTTTATATTATAAGTAAATTGTTTTTTAGATTCAGTGTTTGCTAACATGATTTCATGTCCAGGTCATTAGAGATGAAATTTGATTGTTTGGTTTGTGCAAGTGCTTCCTGTAATAAAGACCAAACACAGCTATTATTTCCTTGTGCTTTGTGACTGGTCCTTATATCAATGCATCCGGCTGGCTTCTGCAGGCAGATTATAGAAGGTGGGCTAACTGACTTCCTTCCCCAGCTGGTTATGTAAAGCACAATTATAATACTACTTTACAAGGTAATACCAGGTGTTCAAAGACATTTAGTGCACACAAAATGGATTTTTACCCTTTGTGACCACTGAGGAATACATTTAAATGAAAATTTTTGTGCATATTCAGCCAAGTGGAACAAATTTCTCATTGGTATGGGTAAGCTTTTTCCATAATTGCCAATTAGGCACTTTCTGGTTTTTTTGTAAAACACATGTGCAAAATCTCTTTTGTCAAAAACTTCTTAAGTTTTTGAGTTTAGTTGGGTTTTTGAGTTTAGTTGGGTTTTTGAGTTTAGTTGGGTTTTTGAGTTTAGTTGCTATAAAACAAGATTTTACAACCAGACATCCCTTAACACTGGCCAGTGTGGAAGGTTATAAAAGTGTGAAAGTAATTTAGCTCCACTACTGACTAGTACTAGGCTAACTAAGGGATCAGACTCAGCATTCCCATGGGTGAACAATTCAATCTTGGCTAGTTTTGAGGGAGGCTTCTGTCATATCCATTGTATCATAATATTGATCTGTCATGAGCAGTTCTAGTTCATTAATTTTTTAAGATTCCTTGATGGAAGGGGGAAGGCATAGGGCCTAGTATAGTACAAAAATGATGGGCACACAGATTTTACTTACATTTTCCTAACCACCCAGGCTGCACCTGGATAAAGGTCTGGTTAATTAAAAAATAATAATAAATATTATAATGTACAGGTATAAGGCATTGTCAATGCAGGCCATTTAATACATTTGTGTTTTTAATGTTGTTGTGCTCCAAGCTACATGACAAGACCCTCTTCCCCCTCCTAAATTGTATAGTGACCGTGGCTGTGCCTGCTCCCCCATTCCTTTTATTCAAAGTAGTTTGTGTACTAGCCCAAAACATTAGGCCAGAATTTATTGGTAAGACTTCATTGGGATTTTGGTGAGCTTTAAAGAGGGTTTGCTAAACTGAACCTGAGCAGTTTTACTCATTGGTATATCTAATGATTAGTTTGCTACATATAACACATTTTTGTTCTTGGGTTTGGACATTGCTTAACTTTAAATGTAAAGCTCTTCTTGTCTGGGTTTAGGAAGTGGTGACAATATAAATAAGGCAATTTTAAAACCATTTGGTAATTAGTTCACTGAACATATGGGAACTTGGGTAACTTTTTCTAAATGCAATTTTCCAAATACATTATAAATTCAATCTTTAGAGTAATTTATGCCTATTTATTTTATTTAATGCACTTTTTACTGCAGATCCCTGATTGTATCACCGCACTAACTGGCCTAGATCAGCTCTGTCTGTTTTGACAATTACGGCTTTGCTTAATAATTTGGCAATGCATAGAATTTATATGTTCTCCAACCTAAAATAGAAAAGGCTATCAATCCAAAGAGTACATCAATATTTATTGTAAGCTTTTAACATTGCTCCATATAATTTTATTCACTTTCACCGTAAAAGCACTCAGAGCTTCTGATTACTTCATAATCTACATAAACAAATGTTTTTCTCTTGTAAAGCCAACCAAGAATTGACTTCTGTTTGATGGCCCTTGTAAGGATGTTATATAGCCTTCCTGTAATTAAATTAAATTCATGAAATTGTTGCCTTGTAAATGGTATGAAGTTATGGGGAGTTCATTGCACAAACTTGCCCAAAGGAAAAATAATGTATATTCATGAAGGACAACATATGTTAACTTTAGCAGTAATGAACATGTCAGCAACAGCTACACAATAAACACTTTCACATAGCCATATTTAAAAGCATTTTATGAGCAATATTCTCTGGGCAAAGAAAATAATTTAAAAGTTACATTTACACCACCATTGTATACAATAGCTCTAAACTTAATGAACAAACCCAATAAAATGAACAATGCATTTTTGCTTGGTCTATGTTAAATCTGTGCGTGACACTTATAATTAGCATTTATTTAAATGAACATCGAGTCATTTGTGTAAGAATGTTGAAAAAAAGATTTAAGGAGGCTAGGCTAATACACTATGCACATCTAAATTTGTTCTGCCTTGTTTTACTAACGTGAAGTTACATGTGTCTGTTGTCTCCAATAAATTTTCCATACTAATATTACCCTTATACATAATATTTCTTACCAATAAGTACCCTGTGCCAACTGAAGATGTACCATACCTTTCCCTTCTATTGTAAAGGTGCGTACACACTTCCAATTTTTATCGTTCCAATCGAACGACGAACGATCGATTGGGCAAAAAATCGCTCGTAAAAAAGTAACCAACGACGCCGACGAACAAGGAAAGTCGCTGGAAACGAAC